>NW_027645923.1:0-192000 GCF_951394435.1 Stenella coeruleoalba
TGTAAACAGAGGCGTCCCAAACTTTGGGGTGGCTGTGTCTTTTTGATTTTAATTTCCCTAAGCTATAGGACCATAAGTGGAAGTGCCCTAGGCTCTGTTGCTTTGTTTTTTAGATGTTTCAGGAAACACCATACACTTTTCCCGAGTGTCTGTTGGCAATTTACATCCCTCCCATCAGCATAACAAGGCTCCCAGTTCTCCATGGCCTGTCCTGCCTTTCTGGATTTTACACTTTTTTCAGATGGCCCTTTTGACCGGGAGGAAGTGAGACTTCATTGTAGTGCAGATTTCCTTTGCAAGCTTGCTTGGTTGGCCAAAAAGGGCGTATGCGTTTTTTCCTGAATATATTCAGGAAAAAACGCATACGCCCTTTTTGGCCAAGTGCATCATTGTGGACGTTCTGCCTCTTTTCCTATGCTTTCAATGCAATTCCAGTCTACCTCCTGAAATCGGTTTCCTGCAATTCTGCCCCGCTTTCAAGTCCTCTTGGCAGCCTTACTTCAGTCTATTTTTGGACGATAGCTGTCATTTATAACTCTGCAGGTTTGTGAATTACAGTGCCCCTGAGCTCCTTTATTCAACTTGCTTTCTTGTGACCTGGCCGCAACACCGCAGGATGGCTTCAGGCCCTAATCTGGTTCCGGCACGGCACGCTGAGCCTCTGGTTATTTCCTCTTCCTTGTGGGAAATGAGAGTTAAATTTGCCCGTCCAGACACCTCCAGCTAGTCTCTCATTGGTTCTCGCTATTCCTGTTCATCTTCCGCAGAAATTGCAAACTGGGCCAAACAGGAGGTTAAAGGGACTGACTCTCCAAGTGGGGAGAGTGTTAGTAAAGCGTCTGGAATGTTGCACCCGAGTACCAGGGGAGGAAAACTGAGACATATTTGAACAAGTCTCCCGATCACATGGTTGATCATACTCTGGGTTCCACATGCATGTTTTAGCTGAAGGAAGAATACCTTAAACCTGGAGAGTTAAGACCCGTGTAATGGGTACCATGCAATATGACTTCAAAGGGTCTTCATTTGCTCACCGAACCTCTCCAATCCTATCACTGCTGCGTTTATGCCCCTGTACACATGCTTGATTATCTTTCGGAGACATAGCAATCAATAGGTTTTAAGATACTTACTAGTCAGGTACATTCTTAGGCGTTTAATATGGGGTGTTGAGTCCATTTTGTTGAGCAAGGAGTAGCTCTTGTCTATTCCATATTTGGCTTAAGGAACTTTATCTGTGCTCATTTCAATCTCTGGTTTTATGCAGCACCCCAACTCACCTTTACCCTTAAGCAAGCATAAGTTGGTTTTCTAAATTTGAGACCCTGTTCTGTTCTGTAATTCAGTTCCTGTGTAGCCAAGTTTACATTCCGTGTATTACTGATATCTTATGATGTTTCTTTTTCTGTGTGACTTATTTCAGTTAGAATCATCATACCTGAATCCACTCATTGTGCAGCTAAGGGCCTGATGACACAGATTTCATTGCTGAGTGATATTGCTTTGTAAGTAAATACCACAACTTCTTTATCCATTTTTCACTTTCTGCGATGTTGAACTTGTACTGTAAACGAGGTTCTTGTAAACAGAGCCGTTCCAAACTTTGGGGTGGCTGTGTCTTTTTGATTTTAATTTCCCTAAGCTATAGGACCATAAGTGGAAGTGCCCTAGGTTCTGTTGCTTTGTTTTTTAGATGTTTCAGGAAACACCATACACTTCTCCCGAGTGGTTGTTGGCAATTTACATCCCGCCCATCAGCATAACAAGGCTCCCAGTTCTCCATGGCCTGTCCTGCCTTTCTGGATTTTACACTTTTTTCAGATGGCCCGTTTGACCGGGGGGAAGTGAGACTTCATTGTAGTGCAGATTTCCTTTGCAAGCTTGCTTGGTTGGCCAAAAAGGGCGTATGCGTTTTTTCCTGAATATATTCAGGAAAAAACGCATACGCCCTTTTTGGCCAAGTGCATCATTGTGGACGTTCTGCCTCTTTTCCTATGCTTTCAATGCAATTCCAGTCTACCTCCTGAAATCGGTTTCCTGCAATTCTGCCCCGCTTTCAAGTCCTCTTGGCAGCCTTACTTCAGTCTATTTTTGGACGATAGCTGTCATTTATAACTCTGCAGGTTTGTGAATTACAGTGCCCCTGAGCTCCTTTCTTCAACTCGCTTTCTTTTGAGCTGGCCGCAACACCGCAGGATGGCTTCAGGCCCTAATCTGGTTCCGGTACGGCACACTGAGCCTTTGGTTATTTCCTCTTTCTGGTGGGAAATGAGAGTTAAATTTGCCCGTCCAGACACCTCCAGCTAGCCTCTCATTGGTTCTCGCTATTCCTGTTCATCTTCCACAGAAATTGCAAACTTGGCCAAACAGGAGGTTAAAGGCGCTGACTCTCCAAGTGGGGAGAGTGTTAGTAAAGTGTCTGGAATGTTGCACCCGAGTACCAGGGGAGGAAAACTGAGACATATTTGAACACGTCTCCCGTTCACATGGTTGATCATACTCTGGGTTCCACATGCATGTTTTAGCTGAAGGAAGAATACCTAAAACCTGGGTAGTTGAAACCCGTGGAATGGGTACCATGCAATATGACTTCAAAGGGTCTTCATTTGCTCACCGAACCTCTCCAATCCTATCACTGCTGCGTTTATGCCCCTGTACACATGCTTGATTCTCTTTTGGAGACATAGCAATCCATAGGTTTTAAGATACTTACTAGTCAGGTACATTCTTAGGCGTTTAATATGCGGTGCTGAGTCCATTTCGTTGAGCAAGGAGTAGCTCTTGTCTATTCCATATTTGGCTTAAGGAACTTTATCTGTGCTCATTTCAATCTCTGGTTTTATGCAGCACCCCAACTCACCTTTCCCCTTAAGCAAGCATAAGTTGGTTTTCTAAATTTGAGAACCTGTTCTGTTTTGGAATTCAGTTCCTGTGTAGCCAAGTTTACATTCCGTGTATTAGTGATATCTTATGATGTTTCTTTTTCTGTGTGACATATTTCAGTTAGAATCATCGTACCTGAATAGTCATTATGCTGCTACGGGCCTGATGACATAGATTTCATTGCTGAGTGATACTGCATTGTACGTAAGTACCACAAGTTCTTTATCCATTTTTCACTTTCTGTGATATTGAACTTGTACGGTAAACGAGGTTCTTGTAAACAGAGGCGTCCCAAACTTTGGGGTGGCTGTGTCTTTTTGATTTTAATTTCCCTAAGCTATAGGACCATAAGTGGCAGTGCCCTAGGCTCTGTTGCTTTGTTTTTTAGATGTTTCAGGAAACACCATACACTTCTCCCGAGTGTCTGTTGGCAATTTACATCCCGCCCATCAGCATAACAAGGCTCCCAGTTCTCCATGGCCTGTCCTGCCTTTCTGGATTTTACACTTTTTTCAGATGGCCCTTTTGACCGGGAGGAAGTGAGACTTCATTGTAGTGCAGATTTCCTTTGCAAGCTTGCTTGGTTGGCCAAAAAGGGCGTATGCGTTTTTTCCTGAATATATTCAGGAAAAAACGCATACGCCCTTTTTAGCCAAGTGCATCATTGTGGACGTTCTGCCTCTTTTCCTATGCTTTCAATGCAATTCCAGTCTACCTCCTGAAATCGGTTTCCTGCAATTCTGCCCCGCTTTCAAGTCCTCTTGGCAGCCTTACTTCAGTCTATTATTGGACGATAGCTGTCATTTATAACTCTGCAGGTTTGTGAATTACAGTGCCCCTGAGCTCCTTTCTTCAACTTGCTTTCTTGTGACCTGGCCGCAACACCGCAGGATGGCTTCAGGCCCTAATCTGGTTCCGGCACGGCACGCTGAGCCTCTGGTTATTTCCTCTTCCTGGTGGGAAATGAGAGTTAAATTTGCCCGTCCAGACACCTCCAGCTAGTCTCTCATTGGTTCTCGCTATTCCTGTTCATCTTCCGCAGAAATTGCAAACTGGGCCAAACAGGAGGTTAAAGACACTGACTCTCCAAGTGGGGAGAGTGTTAGTAAAGCGTCTGGAATGTTGCACCCGAGTACCAGGGGAGGAAAACCGAGACATATTTGAACACGTCTCCCGATCACATGGTTGATCATACTCTGGGTTCCACATGCATGTTTTAGCTGAAGGAAGAATACCTAAAACATGGGTAGTAGAAACCCGTGGAATGGGTACCATGCAATATGACTTCAAAGGGTCTTCATTTGCTCACCGAACCTCTCCAATCCTATCACTGCTGCGTTTATGCCCCTGTACACATGCTTGATTCTCTTTCGGAGACATAGCAATCCCTAGATTTTAAGATACTTACTAGTCAGGTACATTCTTAGGCGTTTAATATGCGGTGTTGAGTCCATTTCTTTGAGCAAGGAGTAGCTCTTGTCTATTCCATATTTGGCTTAAGGAACTTTATCTGTGCTCATTTCAATCTCTGGTTTTATGCAGCACCCCAACTCACCTTTCCCCTTAAGCAAGCATAAGTTGGTTTTCTAAATTTGAGACCCTGTTCTGTTCTGTAATTCAGTTCCTGTGTAGCCAAGTTTACATTCCGTGTATTAGTGATATCTTATGATGTTTCTTTTTCTGTGTGACTTATTTCAGTTGGAATCATCATACCTGAATCCACTCATTGTGCAGCTAAGGGCCTGATGACACAGATTTCATTGCTGAGTGATATTGCTTTGTAAGTAAATACCACAACTTTTTTATCCATTTTTCACTTTCTGCGATGTTGAACTTGTACTGTAAACGAGGTTCATGTAAACAGAGCTGTTCCAAACTTTGGGGTGGCTGTGTCTTTTTGATTTTAAATTCCCTAAGCTATAGGACCATAAGTGGAAGTGCCCTAGGCTCTGTTGCTTTGTTTTTTAGATGTTTCAGGAAACACCATACAATTCTCCCGAGTGGTTGTTGGCAATTTACATCCCGCCCATCAGCATAACAAGGCTCCCAGTTCTCCATGGCCTGTCCTGCCTTTCTGGATTTTACACTTTTTTCAGAGGACCCTTTTGACCGGGGGGAAGTGAGACTTCATTGTAGTGCAGATTTCCTTTGCAAGCTTGCTTGGTTGGCCAAAAAGGGCGTATGCGTTTTTTCCTGAATATATTCTGGAAAAAACGCATACGCCCTTTTTGGCCAAGTGCATCATTGTGGACGTTCTGCCTCTTTTCCTATGCTTTCAATGCAATTCCAGTCTACCTCCTGAAATCGGTTTCCTGTAATTCTGCCCCGCTTTCAAGTCCTCTTCGCAGCCTTACTTCAGTCTATTTTTGGTCGATAGCTGTCATTTATAACTCTGCAGGTTTGTGAATTACAGTGCCCCTGAGCTCCTTTCTTCAACTCGCTTTCTTGTGACCTGGCCGCAACACCGCAGGATGGCTTCAGGCCCTAATCTGGTTCCGGCACGGAACGCTGAGCCTTTGGTTATTTCCTCTTCCTGGTGGGAAATGAGAGTTAAATTTGCCCGTCCAGACACCTCCAGCTAGCCTCTCATTGGTTCTCGCTATTCCTGTTCATCTTCCGCAGAAATTGCAAACTGGGCCAAACAGGAGGTTAAAGGCGCTGACTCTCCAAGTGGGGAGAGTGTTAGTAAAGCATCTGGAATGTTGCACCCGAGTACCACGGGAGGAAAACTGAGACATATTTGAACACGTCTCTCGTTCACATGGTTGATCATACTTGGGTTCCACATGCATGTTTTAGCTGAAGGAAGAATACCTTAAACCTGGAGAGTTGAGACCCGTGTAATGGGTACCATGCAATATGACTTCAAAGGGTCTTCATTTGCTCACCGAACCTCTCCAATCCTATCACTGCTGCGTTTATGCCCCTGTACACACGTCTGATTCTCTTTCGGAGACATAGCAATCCATAGGTTTTAAGATACTTACTAGTCAGGTACATTCTTAGGCGTTTAATATGCGGTGTTGAGTCCATTTCGTTGAGCAAGGAGTAGCTCTTGTCTATTCCATATTTGGCTTAAGGAACTTTATCTGTGCTCATTTCAATCTCTGGTTTTATGCAGCACCCCAACTCACCTTTACCCTTAAGCAAGCATAAGTTGGTTTTCTAAATTTGAGAACCTGTTCTGTTCTGTAATTCAGTTCCTGTGTAGCCAAGTTTACATTCCGTGTATTACTGATATCTTATGATGTTTCTTTTTCTGTGTGACTTATTTCAGTTAGAATCATCATACCTGAATCCACTCATTGTGCTGCTAAGGGCCTGATGACATAGATTTCATTGCTGAGTGATATTGCTTTGTAAGTAAATACCACAAGTTCTTTATCCATTTTTCACTTTCTGCGATGTTGAACTTGTACTGTAAACGAGGTTCTTGTAAACAGAGGCGTCCCAAACTTTGGGGTGGCTGTGTCTTTTTGATTTTAATTTCCCTAAGCTATAGGACCATAAGTGGAAGTGCCCTAGGCTCTGTTGCTTTGTTTTTTAGATGTTTCAGGAAACACCATACACTTCTCCCGAGTGGTTGTTTCCAATTTACATCCCGCCCATCAGCATAACAAGGCTCCCAGTTCTCCATGGCCTCTCCTGCCTTTCTGGATTTTACACTTTTTTCAGATGGCCCTTTTGACCGGGGGGGAAGTGAGACTTCATTGTAGTGCAGATTTCCTTTGCAAGCTTGCTTGGTTGGCCAAAAAGGGCGTATGCGTTTTTTCCTGAATATATTCAGGAAAAAACGCATACGCCCTTTTTGGCCAAGTGCATCATTGTGGACGTTCTGCCTCTTTTCCTATGCTTTCAATGCAATTCCAGTCTACCTCCTGAAATCGGTTTCCTGCAATTCTGCCCCGCTTTCAAGTCCTCTTGGCAGCCTTACTTCAGTCTATTTTTGGACGATAGCTGTCATTTATAACTCTGCAGGTTTGTGAATTACAGTGCCCCTGAGCTCCTTTCTTCAACTCGCTTTCTTGTGACCTGGCCGCAACACCGCAGGATGGCTTCAGGCCCTAATCTGGTTCCGGCCCGGCATGCTGAGCCTTTGGTTAATTCCTCTTCCTGGTGGGAAATGAGAGTTAAATTTGCCCGTCCAGACACCTGCAGCTAGCCTCTCATTGGTTCTCGCTATTCCTGTTCATCTTCCGCAGAAATTGCAAACTGGGCCAAACAGGAGGTTAAAGGGACTGACTCTCCAAGTCGGGAGAGTGTTAGTAAAGCGTCTGGAGTGTTGCACCCGAGTACCAGGGTAGGAAAACTGAGACATATTTGAACACGTCACCCGATCACATGGTTGATCATACTCTGGGTTCCACATGCATGTTTTAGCTGAAGGAAGAATACCTAAAACCTGGGTAGTTGAAACCCGTGGAATGGGTACCATGCAATATGACTTCAAAGGGTCTTCATTTGCTCACCGAACATCTCCAATCCTATCACTGCTGCGTTTATGCCCCTGTACACATGCTTGATTCTCTTTCGGAGACATAGCAATCCATAGGTTTTAAGATACTTACTAGTCAGGTACATTCTTAGGCGTTTAATATGCGGTGTTGAGTCCATTTCTTTGAGCAAGGAGTAGCTCTTGTCTATTCCATATTTGGCTTAAGGAACTTTATCTGTGCTCATTTCAATCTCTGGTTTTATGCAGCACCCTAACTCACCTTTCCCCTTAAGCAAGCATAAGTTGGTTTTCTAAATTTGAGAACCTGTTCTGTTCTGTAATTCAGTTCCTGTGTAGCCAAGTTTTCATTCCGTGTATTAGTAATATCTTATGATGTTTCTTTTTCTGTGTGACTTACTTCAGTTAGAATCATCGTACCTGAATCCACTCATGATGCTGCTACGGGCCTGATGACATAGATTTCATTGCTGAGTGATACTGCATTGTACGTAAGTACCACAAGTTCTTTATCCATTTTTCACTTTCTGTGATATTGAACTTGTATGGTAAACGAGGTTCTTGTAAACAGAGGCGTCCCAAACTTTGGGGTGGCTGTGTCTTTTTGATTTTAATTTCCCTAAGCTATAGGACCATAAGTGGAAGTGCCCTAGGCTCTGTTGCTTTGTTTTTTAGATGTTTCAGGAAACACCATACACTTCTCCCAAGTGTCTGTTGGCAATTTACATCCCGCCCATCAGCATTACAAGGCTCCCAGTTCTCCATGGCCTGTCCTGCCTTTCTGGATTTTACACTTTTTTCAGATGGCCCTTTTGACCGGGGGGGAAGTGAGACTTCATTGTAGTGCAGATTTCCTTTGCAAGTTTGCTTGGTTGGCCAAAAAGGGCGTATGCGTTTTTTCCTGAATATATTCAGGAAAAAACGCATACGCCCTTTTTGGCCAAGTGCATCATTGTGGACGTTCTGCCTCTTTTCCTATGTTTTCAATGCAATTCCAGTCTACCTCCTGAAATCGGTTTCCTGCAATTCTGCCCCGCTTTCAAGTCCTCTTGGCAGCCTTACTTCAGTCTATTTTTGGACGATAGCTGTCATTTATAACTCTGCAGGTTTGTGAATTACAGTGCCCCTGAGCTCCTTTCTTCAACTCGCTTTCTTGTGACCTGGCTGCAACACCGCAGGATGGCTTCAGGCCCTAATCTGGTTCCGGCACGGCACGCTGAGCCTTTGGTTATTTCCTCTTCCTGGTGGGAAATGAGAGTTAAATTTGCCCGTCCAGACACCTCCAGCTAGCCTCTCATTGGTTCTCGCTATTCCTGTTCATCTTCCGCAGAAATTGCAAACTGGGCCAAACAGGAGGTTAAAGGCGCTGACTCTCCAAGTGGGGAGAGTTTTAGTAAAGCGTCTGGAATGTTGCACCCGAGTACCAGGGGAGGAAAACTGAGACATATTTGAACACGTCTCCCGTTCCCATGGTTGATCATACTTGGGTTCCACATGCATGTTTTAGCTGAAGGAAGAATACCTTAAACCTGGAGAGTTGAGACCCGTGGAATGGGTACCATGCAATATGACTTCAAAGGGTCTTCATTTGCTCACCGAACCTCTCCAATCCTATCACTGCTGCGTTTATGCCCCTGTACACACGCTTGATTCTCTTTCGGAGACATAGCAATCCATAGGTTTTAAGATACTTACTAGTCAGGTACATTCTTAGGCGTTTAATATGGGGTGTTGAGTCCATTTCGTTGAGCAAGGAGTAGCTCTTGTCTATTCCATATTTGGCTTAAGGAACTTTATCTGTGCTCATTTCAATCTCTGGTTTTATGCAGCACCCCAACTCACCTTCCCCCTTAAGCAAGCGTAAGTTGGTTTTCTAAACTTGAGACACTGTTCTGTTTTGTAATTCAGTTCATGTGTAGCCAAGTTCACATTCTGTGTATTAGTGATACCTTATGATGTTTCTTTTCTGTGTGACTTATTTCAGTTCGAATCATCATACCTGAATCCGCTCATTATGCTGCTACTGGCCTGATGACATAGATTTCATTGCTGAGTGATATTGCATTGTACGTAAGTACCACAGGTTCTTTATCCATTTTTCACTTTCTGCGATATTGAACTTGTACCGTAAACGAGGTTCTTGTAAACAGAGCCGTTCCAAACTTTGGGGTGGCTGTGTCTTTTTGATTTTAATTTCCCTAAGCTATAGGACCATAAGTGGAAGTGCCCTAGGCTCTGTTGCTTTGTTTTTTAGATGTTTCAGGAAACACCATACACTTCTCCCAAGTGTCTGTTGGCAATTTACATCCCGCCCATCAGCATAACAAGGCTCCCAGTTCTCCATGGCCTGTCCTGCCTTTCTGGATATTACACTTTATTCTGATGGCCCTTTTGACCGGGGGGAAGTGAGACTTCATTGTAGTGCAGATTTCCTTTGCAAGCTTGCTTGGTTGGCCAAAAAGGGCGTATGCGTTTTTTCCTGAATATATTCAGGAAAAAACGCATACGCCCTTTTTGGCCAAGTGCATCATTGTCGAGTTTCTGACTCTCTTCATATGCTTTCAATGCAATTCCAGTCTACCTCCTGAAATCGGTTTCCTGCAATTCTGCCTTGCTTTCAATGCCTCTTCATAGCCTTACCTCAATATATTTTTTAAAAATAGTTGGCCTTTATAACTCTGCAGGTTTTTGAATTGCAGTGGCCCTTAGCTCCATTTTTTAGCTCTTATTTTTGTGGTCTTGCCCCATAACCACAGGATTCCTTGAAGCCCTATTTTTCTTCTGGGGCACCTTGCTGTGCCTTTGGTTAATTCTTCTTACTGATGTGATATTAGAGTGACATGTGCCCATTGAAACCGCTACAGCTAGTTTCTCACTGGTTCCCCCTATTCCCATTCATCCTCTGCACTAACTGCAGACTGTGCGATACCAGAACTTAAAGGCATTGACTCCATGTGGGGATGTTGTTAGTAAAGCGGCTGGAATGTCGATCCGGAGCCCCAGGAGAGGAAAAATGAGGTGCGTTTTAGAAACCTTTCCCGATCATATGGTATACCAGTCGCTGGGTTTCCCAAGCATGGTTTAGCTGTAGGAAGATTCCCTTCAACCTGGAGTGTTGGGACCCTTGGACTGAGTAGCATGAAGTATTGCATTAAACTTTCGGCAGTTGCTCACCAAAGCTCACCAATCCTGTCAGCCCCAAGTGTCCAGCCTTATGTCTTATCCAGCTGTGGGTTTATATGTGGTCAATCCAGGTTGCATCACAGCCCCTGAGCGAATTTTGTAAGAATTTTTCTCTCTTTCATTGTTTCAGCGTTTTGTTTTTAAAATTTATTTCTATAATGGGGTTTAGCTCCTTTTCACTGCTGTGTTTGTGCCGCTCTGCACACACTTGATTCCCTTATGGAGATATATCAATACATGGGTTTTAAGATTCTTATTCCTCAGATATATTTCTCTGCGGTGTATAGGGTGTGTTGAGGCCTGTTCATTGAGCAAGGTGTAGATCTTGTCTAATACCTATTTGGTTTATTGAACGGTATCTGTGCTAATTTCAAACTCTGGTTTTATGCATCACCCCACCTCTCCTTTCCCCTTAAGCTGACATAAGTGTGTTTTCTAAATGTGAGACACTGTTCTGTTCTGTAATTCATTTCTTGTGCAGCCATATTTACCCTCCCTCTATAAGTGATATCTTATGATATGTTTCTTTTTCTGTTTGACTTATTTCAAGTAGTATTATCGGACCTAAATCCACTCTTTATCCTTCTACTAGCCTTATTACATTGATTTCATGGTGAAGAGATATTCCATTGTACATAAGTACCACATCTTCTTTATCCATTGTTCTCTTTCCTGGGATATTTAAGGTGTACTGAAGTTGAGGTTCTTGTAAACAGAGTAGCCCTAAACTGTGGTGTGCTTGTGTCTTGTTGATTTTTAGACTTCCCTAGATATACTCCCATGATTGGAAGTGTCCTATGCTCTGTAGCTCTGTTTTTTAGATGATTTAGGAACCACCATACACTTCTCCAGAGTGGCTCTCGGCAGTTCACACACTGCCCATCAGCGTATAAAGGCTCCCTGTTCTCCATGGCCTGTCCTGCATTTCTGGTTTTTACAATTTTTTAGGATGGCCCTTTTGACCGGTGGGAAGTGAGACTTCTTTGTTGTGCACATTTGCATTGCTTGCTTGCTTCGTTGCCCATAAAGTGCGTATGCGTTTTTTCCTGGATATAATCAGGAAAAAACGCATACGCCCTTTTGGGCCAACTGCATCATTGTCGAAATTCTGCCGCTTTTCATGTGCGTTAAAGACGAGTCCAATCTATCTCTTGAAATCTGTTTCTTGCAATTCTGTCTTGCATTCAGATCCTCTTCTTTGCCTTACCTCAACATATTTTTGGACGTTAGTTTTCATTTATAACTCTGCAGGTTTGTGAATTGCAGTGACCCTGAGCTCCATTTTTTAAGTTGCTCTTTTGTGAGCTGGCCTCAAACCCGCAGGATTGCTTCAGGCCCTATTTTGGCTCCGGCGAGGCAGGCTGAGCCTTCCTTTAATTCTTACTCTTAATGGGAAATTAGAGTGATATGTGCCCGTCCAAACCCCTACAACTCTTCTCTCATTGGTTCCCCCTCTTCCCGTTCATCCTCCTCACAATTTGCAAAATGTGTGAAACAGAAGTTTAAATGTGCTGATTCTCCAAGTGGGGAGATTCTAAGTAGCGTGGCTGGAATGGTGAGCAGGAGCACCAGGAGAGGATAAATGAGGTGCATTATAGACACATCTCCCGATCACATGGTGTACAGTCCTCTGGGTTTTCCATGCATGTTTTAGCTGTAGGAAGATCCCTTGAACCTGCAGATTTGGGACCCATTGAATGGGTACCAGGTAGTATTACTTTAAAGGGTGTGCATTTCCTCACCCAACCTCACATTTCTCTTAGCGCAAACAGTTTCCAGCCTTATGTCTCATCCTGCTGTGGGTCTAGATGTGTTCAATCCATGTTGCATCACCGTCCCTGAGGAAAAGTTGTAAGAGGTTTTCTCTGTCTCTCTGTCGTTTATTTTTTTCAATTTATTACTATATTGGTTACAGCTGATTTTCAAAGCTCTGTTTCTTGCTGCTGTACATCCACTTGATTCACGTACAGAGAGACATCAATAAATTCTTTTTCAGATTCTTACCAGTCGTATATATTCTTTTCCGGTGACTTGAGTGTGCTGAGTGCAGTTCTTTTAGCTACCGTGTAGGCCTTGTTGATTATCAGTTTGGTATTTGGAATGGTATCTTTGCTAATTTCAACCTCCTGGATGATGCCTCACCCCTCCCCACCTTTCCCGTTTAGCAGCCTTATGCGTGTTTTCTACATATTTGACTATGTTTTTGTTTTGTAATTTATTTCATGTGTAGCCATTTTGGATTCCACCTTTAAGTGATATCTTATGATATGTGTCTTTTTCTTTTTGAATTCTGTCACTTAGAATGATCATACGTAACTCCTCCGGAGTCGTTACAACTGGCCATATTTCATTGATTTCCAGGCTGAATAATATTCCACTCTACCTAAGTACCACATCTCTATCCATTTTTTCCCTCCAGAGACATTTAAGTTATATCCTAGTCGAGGATCTTTTAAACAGAGAGGGGGTAAACATTGGGGTGCCTGTGTCCTCTCGATTTTTGTTTTTCCCAAGATATACGCCCATGAGTGCAAGTGCCCTATGCTCTGTAGCTCATTTTTTAGATGCTTTAGTAAACACAATACACTTCTCCAGAATGGCCGTTGGCAATATACATTTCCACTATAAGTCTCACAGGGCTCCCTCTTCTCGTTGCCCTGTCCTGCATTTCTGTTGTTTACGCTTTATGAGGATGGCTCTTCTGACTGATGCGAAGTGATATCTTTTGTAGTATTGACTTCCAGTGCCCACCTGTTTGGTTGGCTAAAAAAGTGTATGCCCTTTTCTTGAATATATACAGAAAAGAACGCATACACCCTTTTTGGCCAACTGCAATGTTGGCAATGTTCAGCTCCTTTTCTTGTGCTTAATGGCGAGTCCTTTCTACCTCCTCAAATCCCTTTCCTGCCATTCTCCCTTGCTTACAAGTCCTTTTCTCTGACTTTCCTCAAGACATTTTTCAGTGATGGATATTTTCAACTCTGCAGTTTTGTGAATTTTACTGCCCCTGAGTTCCATTGTTCAACTCGTGTTTATGGGAACTGGCCACAAAGCAGCGGGATTTCCTCAAGCCCTATACTGTTTCCATGGGCAACCCTAGCCTTTGGTCAATTCGTCTTCCTGATTGGAAATTAGAGTGACATGTGCCTGTCTGAACACCTAGGACTTGTCTCTCATTGTTCCTCATCCTTCCGCTTCATCCTCTGGACAAATTCCAAACTGTACGCAACAGGATGTTGACAGTGCTGACATCTCCAAGTGGGGAGACTGTTAGTAAAGACGCTGGAGGGGTGAACCCGAGCACCAGGAGATGAGGAGATGAGATGCCTTTTCCAAACTCTTCCCGATCAGACGGTATACCATCCTCTGGGTGTGACAGACATGTTTTAGCAGTAGGAAGAGTCCCATTCATGTAAGGAGAACACCAGGGCTTTTTCAAAATCAGTGTCTCCCCGAAACCCAAACTGGGGAAGTTTTTAAGCTACGGCTACACATATGTTCATTAAGGGCCTTGGGAAGTAGGCAGAGTCCAAACTTTAGATGATTGAAGTCTTCAGGGTCAGAAGCACTCACCACCAGCTTCCCTTAGGCTACACTTTAACTGTCATTGATAGATGATGTCAATAAAAATATCTATTCTTTTTCAGATTATTTCCCCTTATAGGTTATTGCAAAATGTTGAGTGTAGTTCCCTGTGCTATACAGTAGTTCCTTGTTGATGATCTATTTTATACATAGCAGTGTGTATGTGTTCATTCCAAACTGTTAATTTATCCCTCCTCCCACCTTTCCCCTTTGGTAATAATAAATTATAAGATTTTATACTTCTCAGAAATGGGGGAGCTGAAAGAGAGGTATCATTTTCAATGGAAAAGCATTTAAAACAAGATTGAAGGTTTAACCAAGATTATTAGCTGTACATCCTTGGAAAGAAATCACTTCGTTTCTCTAATATTGACCTGACAAATAAGACAAACCTTTTCACTGAACTTGCTTATAAAAAGTGATGGAAATATCAAATGGAAGTGTTAAAAACATCTTATTTTACCCGAGCCTTATACACTGTTCTATGTTAACTACAGTTTGGCTCACACATCTGTTCATTGAGGTTACAATAGTCTCAATTTCTGTTACTGATCCTCCAGAGTGGACCCCAACAAGTGTCCCCCTGCCCAGTGTCATTGGGGCCAACAGATCGAGACTGAGTTTGGTTCACAAGCAAAGGAAACTTTATATTTTGATCAGAGAATGGAGAGGTGAGAGCATGCACTACCCCGTGGGCTGTGGGCTGGGCTGCTGTGTAGAGATCCTGTCAGAGTCAGTGGGAGGGAGGGAGGCGGCGGAGCTCTCGAGGGCCGGGTTGGCTGTAGCTCAGGCTCTATATCGTGGAGTCTGCACTGGGCCCCAGGAGCTGAGGTGTCGACCCAGCCATTCTGCACTAGGAAATCTGGTCTGAAGTGCCGGGTGTGGAACCTCTGCATGCGGGACCCTAGGAGCACGTGAAATTAGACAAAGCACAAAGGATAAAAAAGGTTAGACTTGACTTTATTGCCCAGATTCTATTTTTATCTCCCAGGGATTTTTAATGGGCTTTGCTGGGGACAAACCCCTCCTCTGCCTTTTGTCCCGTTCCTCATTCTTGGAGTGCTGAGGGTGCAGACCCTTCTTCTGTAACTGCTGAGTGCTGAGTTGGGAGCCCTCATACCCTGGGGCGAGGGTCAGAGCTTCTCCCCAGCAGCCTCCCGGTGACGTTGATTGTCCCCAGGACCCCTGCCTCCCTGCTCGTCCACCTGAGCACCAGCATTGGAAGTGTTATAGATTCTAATGACCTTTAAGGGTCCAGGAAAGAGATGTGCAGAGACGCTGTGGGGGCCGGTTTCACCCCGCCCCACATTTGTTCGGCCACCTTAGGCTGACCGTCTCTGCCAGCCTAGATGCTCTGACCAGTAGTCTGCGCTTTCTTCAGTTAGGCCCCTGAATTAACATACAAACAGCACCAGGTGTCAGAGCCCTGCCCGCTCAACTCCCAGACAGTCCAGGGTCAGTGGTGACCAAGGACCATGATGGCTACTGAGTCAACAGCCTTTTGAAGTAAACAGGAGTCCAGCCGGTCTTATTGGCCACCATCATCACGGTGTCTGTAGGCTTTTCTATGGTGACAGTGTGGTATACTGTTCCCCCGTCAAGATTATTAGCTCCCCTCTGGGTGCAGTAAGTCCTGCAAGCAGTAGTCTACTCTTTTGGGACACACTCTTGTTGTTTTATGAGAGAAACTCCAGGTCAAGTGATGTTCACACGAGTCGTCATGGTGCCCTGTTGCCCCCGGTTATCTCTCTGGATGTTGGAGTTGGAGGGCCTCCTCACTCGAGGTCGGTGTGCCCACGGAGCGAACCCTGCAACTTCAGGGCATGGTTGGTGGTTAGGATCACCACGTGGGGTCCTTTTCCCTTAGGAGGGAGGTGGCCTTTTGGGCTGCTGATTTCCAGGTTTTTAGATACCGCCAGTATCTTGGCCAGATGTGGCAGTGGGCCAAGCCCCTTAGTGACCGTAGTTTATCCTACCTGGATGGCATTCTTGCATTGTTCCATTTCAAGTGGTCCCAGTTTTTGCACTAATTCTCCAATGGCGATTCACCTTTCACCGGGATTGTAAAGATCAAAGGGTTTAGCTAAATTAGGGAGTTCCAGGGCAAGGGTCTGAATTGACTGCTCTTTCCATTCTTGAAAGGCCACTTCTGGATTCTATTCAAAAGGATCATCATCTTTTCCTTTCAGTGTTTCATATAGAGGCCCAGCTAGTAGACTGTAGCTAGGGATCCAGAAGCAGCAAACCCTGGCCTCCCCAGGAACCCCTAAGCTGTCTTCTAGTTTTAGAAAGGGGTAAGGCTGAAAATGGTTTCTTCCCTTTCCTGGGATGGGCTTCTCTGACCTTCTGTGAGAATGAAGCCCAGGCAGGTCACCGCAGTCTGTGATATTTGAGCTTTTTCTTGGACAACTTCTATCCTTTATTGGCTTGGTAGTTCAGAGGCCTCCTTAGTAGGGCTGGTGATCAGAATGTCGTCTGCATATTGAAGGAGGGTTTCCTTTTCCAGAGGTAGAACTTTTAGGTCTTTAGCTAAGCTTTCCCCAAAGATGGTGTGGGAATTTTTGCACCCTTGGGGCCAGACGGCCCGGAAGTATTGTTTTAGTTGTATGTTGAGTCCTGCCACTCACAAGCCAAAATTTCTTGTGACTCTGGGACTAATGGAATACAAAAGAAGGCATCATTGAAGACTAATACAGAATACCATGTCCTGGTGGTTGGTAGAATGACCAGCAGGGTGTAGGAATTAGGAGCAACTGGAGGTATATCCTTGGTGGCTTCACTGACTGTCCTGACATCCTTTACCAGGTCCCCAGCAGCCCATGGGGCTCTCGTGGTCAGACCAATCCCAGAATATGGAGCTCACCTGGGCAGGTACCCCACCCCCACCCCAGCCCACGGGGCTCTCGTGGTCAGGCCCCTCCCAGGATACAGAGCTACCCTTGCAGGTACCGTGGCAGGGCTGGGCACACAGGAACCGTGCACATAGCCCTCATTGCAGAGCACCCCCAGCTCACCTGTCGCTCAGAGCTGACACAGAGCACCTCAGAGCAGGACTTGAACTAACAAACAGCAGCTGCGACAGGTCTGTGACCCTGGGCATCACTCCGTGAGGCCTCCCTCCACCTGGTCTTCCAGAGACTTCCACTGCACCCAGGGCACCAGGCCTCTGTCTCCAACCACGACCCACCCCTCCTCTCCCTGACTCCTGGGTTCCTCTCATTAGGAGAGGGTTTTCTTGAAGTTGTCTCCCACTCATGGGCCAGATAAAATGATTAGAAAACAAGCCAAAGCTGCAGCCCCTTGTCTATCCTGACTCTCAGGAGCCCACACCTGTTCCTTGGACCTGGCCGGTTCAGCAAGTTCCATTTTCTGCAACTGTGAGCCCCTGAGGGGTGATGATTGGCTGACCTGGGCAGCCTTACCGTGCCGGCCAGCCCTCCCCAGGTGTGCCTGGGTTGAGATCAATATAAATACCACTCCAGGCAGCAAGAGCCCCTGCAGCCGTGCCTGACGCCATTTTCTCTGCCCTGTCAGCAGTCTCGGGGCTGGGCTGGTGGGAGGGAGTGAGAGGCCACGGCTTTGTGGGTGGCCCAGTGTGAGTGGGGCTCTGCTGGACTTTCTGCAGCAGTTGCCAGGCTGCCACCTGCTAAAGAAGAGGATGTGTCACCCATACCTGCTGCTGGAATTTCTCCCTGGGCAGAGGTGAGGAAGGAAAAAAGCAGTGGGGGCAGGGACAGGACGGGTATCTCAGGCAGGGAAATGGAAATCTTCCAGAAGAGCACCCAGGGCCAGGACCATCCTGGCTGGCCTGCAGGCACCAAGTCGGCCGGCATGCTGTCACTCGTGTGGCTCTATGGCCCTTCCTCTAGGCTTTCAAGTCCTTGTATATATTCAGGTGTTTTACCTGGGACGGGTGGGAATAGTTCAGCAGCAACTGGCCTGGGGCTCAGCTC
This sequence comes from Stenella coeruleoalba, assembly GCF_951394435.1. Lineage (NCBI taxonomy): Eukaryota > Metazoa > Chordata > Mammalia > Artiodactyla > Delphinidae > Stenella > Stenella coeruleoalba. The sequence goes on from NW_027645923.1 coordinate 18,058, forward strand.
ACGTTTACTCACAGATGCCTCGGCACGGTGCCCCAGCTTTGCAATGAGGACGCTTGTTGCGTGGGGGCTGCTGGCTGAATGGGAGACGATTCCCCACCACTGACCAACTTCAGAATTGTTTACAACTGGAGCAAGTGCCCTGATACGGTTTTCCTCTGTGTAACTGGTGGGTTCTGTGTTTTTTTTCTCTTTTTCGTTTTTGGTTCAAGGTAGATTTTATTCCTCTTTTTTGTATTTACAGATATAAGCATGGAAATAATTTATTCATATAAATACATGTATGTGCAGGGAATAATTGTTTTTTCTGTTTTATTTTTTAAATTTTACTTCTTTTTAATTTTGAATTTTATTTTATATTTTTATACAGCAGGTTCTTATTGGTTATCTATTTTATACATATAAATGTATACATGCCAATCCCAGTCTCTCAACTCCTCCCACCACCACCCCCCCAACAGCTTTCCCCCCTTGTTGTCCATACATTTGTTGTCTACATCTGTTGCTCTATTTATGCCTTGCAAAATGGTTAATCTGTACAGTTTTTCTAGGTTCCACATATATGCATGAATATACAAGATTTGTTTTTCTCCTTCTGACTTACTTCACTCTGTATGACAGTCTCTAGATCCATCGACGTCTCTACAAATGACCCAATTTCATTCCTTTTCATGGCTTAGTAATATTCCATTTTATATATGTACCACAGCTTTATGCATTCGTCTGTCTGTGGGCATTTAGGTTGCTTCCATTACCTCGATATTGTAAATAGTGATGCAATGAACATTGCGGTGAATGACTCTTTTTGATTTATGGTTTTGTCTGGGTATATGTCCAGTACTGGGATTGCTGTATCATATGGTAATTCTATTGTTAGTTTCTTAAGAAATTCCATATTGTTCTCCATAATGACTGTATCAATTTATATTCCCAACAATAGTGGAAGAGGGTTCCTTTTCTCCACACCCTTTCCAGCATTTTTTGTTTGTAGATTTTCAATGATGCCTATTCTACCAGGTGTGAGGTGATACCTCATTGTTGAATCCATTTCGTTGAGCAAGGGGTAGCTCTTGTCTATTACATATTTGGCTTATGGAACGGTATCTGTGCTAATTTCAAACTCTGCTTTTATGCAGCACCCCAACTCACCTTCCCCCTTAAGCAGGCATAAGTTGGTTTTCTAAACTTGAGACCCTGTTCTGTTTTGTAATTCAGTTCATGTGTAGCCAAGTTCACATTCCGTGTATTAGTGATACCTTATGATGTTTCTTTTTCTGTGTGACTTATTTCACTTAGAATCATCGTGCCTCAATCCACTCATTATGCTGGTACGGGCCTGGTGACATAGATTTCATTGCTGAGTGGTATTCTGTTGTACAGAAGTACCGCAACTTCTTTATCCATTATTTGCTCTCTGGGATATTTAACTTGTGCCGTAGAAGAGATTCCTGTAAAAAGAGCCGTCCCAAATTTTGGGGTGGCTGTGTCTTTTTGATATTAATTTCCCTAAGCTATAGGACCATAAGTGGAAGTGCCCTAGGCTCTGTTGCTTTGTTTTTTAGATGTTTCAGGAAACACCATACACTTCTCCCAAGTGTCTGTTGGCAATTTACATCCCGCCCATCAGCATAACAAGGCTCCCAGTTCTCCATGGCCTGTCCTGCCTTTCTGGATTTTACACTTTATTCTGATGGCCCTTTTGACCGGGGGGAAGTGAGACTTCATTGTAGTGCAGATTTCCTTTGCAAGCTTGCTTGGTTGGCCAAAAAGGGCGTATGCGTTTTTTCCTGAATATATTCAGGAAAAAACGCATACGCCCTTTTTGGCAAAGTGCATCATTGTGGACGTTCTGCCTCTTTTCCTACGCTTTCAATGCAATTCCAGTCTACCTCCTGAAATCGGTATCCTGCAATTCTGCCCCGCTTTCAAGTCCTCTTGGCAGCCTTACTTCAGTCTATTTTTGGACGATAGCTGTCATTTATAACTCTGCAGGTTTGTGAATTACAGAGACCCTGAGCTCCTTTCTTCAACTCGCTTTCTTTTGAGCTGGCCGCAACACCGCAGGATGGCTTCAGGCCCTAATCTGGTTCCGGCACGGCACGCTGAGCCTTTGGTTATTTCCTCTTCCTGGTGGGAAATGAGAGTTAAATTTGCCCGTCCAGACACCTCCAGCTAGTCTCTCATTGGTTCTCCCTATTCCTGTTCATCTTCCGCAGAAATTGCAAACTGGGCCAAACAGGAGGTTAAAGGCGCTGACTCTCCAAGTTGGGAGAGTGTTAGTAAAGGGTCTGGAATGTTGCACCCGAGTACCAGGGGAGGAAAACTGAGACATATTTGAACACGTCTCCCGTTCACACGGTTGATCATACTCTGGGTTCCACATGCATGTTTTAGCTGAAGAAGAATACCTTAAACCTGGAGAGTTGAGACCCGTGGAATGGGTACCATGCAATATGACTTCAAAGGGTCTTCATTTGCTCACCGAACCTCTCCAATCCTATCACTTCTGCGTTTATGTCCCTGTACACACGCTTGATTCTCTTTCGGAGACATAGCAATCCATAGGTTTTAAGATACTTACTAGTCAGGTACATTCTTAGGCGTTTAATATGGGGTGTTGAGTCCATTTCGTTGAGCAAGGAGTAGCTCTTGTCTATTCCATATTTGGCTTAAGGAACTTTATCTGTGCTCATTTCAATCTCTGGTTTTATGCAGCACCCCAACTCACCTTCCCCCTTAAGCAAGCGTAAGTTGGTTTTCTAAACTTGAGACACTGTTCTGTTTTGTAATTCAGTTCATGTGTAGCCAAGTTCACATTGTGTGTATTAGTGATACCTTATGATGTTTCTTTTCTGTGTGACTTATTTCAGTTCGAATCATCATACCTGAATCCACTCATTATGCTGCTACGGGCCTGATGACATAGATTTCATTGCTGAGTGATATTGCATTGTACGTAAGTACCACAAGTTCTTTATCCATTTTTCACTTTCTGTGATATTGAACTTGTACGGTAAACGAGGTTCTTGTAAACAGAGCCGTCCCAAACTTTAGAGTGGCTGTGTCTTTTTGATTTTAATTTCCCTAAGCTATAGGACCATAAGTGGAAGTGCCCTAGGCTCTGTTGCTTTGTTTTTTAGATGTTTCAGGAAACACCATACACTTCTCCAGAGTGGCTGTTGGCAATTTACATCCCGCCCATCAGCATAAGAAGGCTCCCAGTTCTCCATGGCCTGTCGTGCCTTTATGGATTTTACACTTTTTTCAGATGGCCCTTTTGACCGGGTGGAAGTGAGACTTCATTGTAGTGCAGATTTCCTTTGCAAGCTTGCTTGGTTGGCCAAAAAGGGCGTATGCGTTTTTTCCTGAATATATTCAGGAAAAAACGCATACGCCCTTTTTGGCCAAGTGCATCATTGTCGAGTTTCTGACTCTCTTCATATGCTTTCAATGCAATTCCAGTCTACCTCCTGAAATCGGTTTCCTGCAATTCTGCCTTGCTTTCAATGCCTCTTCATAGCCTTACCTCAATATATTTTTTAAAAATAGGTGGCCTTTATAACTCTGCAGGTTTTTGAATTGCAGTGGCCCTTAGCTCCATTTTTTAGCTCTTATTTTTGAGGTCTTGCCCCATAACCACAGGATTCCTTGAAGCCCTATTTTTCTTCTGGGGCACCTTGCTGTGCCTTTGGTTAATTCTTCTTACTGATGTGATATTAGAGTGACATTTGCCCATTGAAACCGCTACAGCTAGTTTCTCACTGGTTCCCCCTATTCCCATTCATCCTCTGCACTAACTGCAGACTGTGCGATACCAGAACTTAAAGGCATTGACTCCATGTGGGGATGTTGTTAGTAAAGCGGCTGGAATGTCGATCCGGAGCCCCAGGAGAGGAAAAATGAGGTGCGTTTTAGAAACCTTTCCCGATCATATGGTATACCAGTCGCTGGGTTTCCCAAGCATGGTTTAGCTGTAGGAAGATTCCCTTCAACCTGGAGTGTTGGGACCCTTGGACTGAGTAGCATGAAGTATTGCATTAAACTTTCGGCAGTTGCTCACCAAAGCTCACCAATCCTGTCAGCCCCAAGTGTCCAGCCTTATGTCTTATCCAGCTGTGGGTTTATATGTGGTCAATCCAGGTTGCATCACAGCCCCTGAGCGAATTTTGTAAGAATTTTTCTCTCTTTCATTGTTTCAGCGTTTTGTTTTTAAAATTTATTTCTATAATGGGGTTTAGCTCCTTTTCACTGCTGTGTTTGTGCCGCTCTGCACACACTTGATTCCCTTATGGAGATATATCAATACATGGGTTTTAAGATTCTTATTCCTCAGATATATTTCTCTGCGGTGTATAGGGTGTGTTGAGGCCTGTTCATTGAGCAAGGTGTAGATCTTGTCTAATACCTATTTGGTTTATTGAACGGTATCTGTGCTAATTTCAAACTCTGGTTTTATGCATCACCCCACCTCTCCTTTCCCCTTAAGCTGACATAAGTGTGTTTTCTAAATGTGAGACACTGTTCTGTTCTGTAATTCATTTCTTGTGCAGCCATATTTACCCTCCCTCTATAAGTGATATCTTATGATATGTTTCTTTTTCTGTTTGACTTATTTCAAGTAGTATTATCGGACCTAAATCCACTCTTTATCCTTCTACTAGCCTTATTACATTGATTTCATGGTGAAGAGATATTCCATTGTACATAAGTACCACATCTTCTTTATCCATTGTTCTCTTTCCTGGGATATTTAAGGTGTACTGAAGTTGAGGTTCTTGTAAACAGAGTAGCCCTAAACTGTGGTGTGCTTGTGTCTTGTTGATTTTTAGACTTCCCTAGATATACTCCCATGATTGGAAGTGTCCTATGCTCTGTAGCTCTGTTTTTTAGATGATTTAGGAACCACCATACACTTCTCCAGAGTGGCTCTTGGCAGTTCACACACTGCCCATCAGCGTATAAAGGCTCCCTGTTCTCCATGGCCTGTCCTGCATTTCTGGTTTTTACAATTTTTTAGGATGGCCCTTTTGACCGGTGGGAAGTGAGACTTCTTTGTTGTGCACATTTGCATTGCTTGCTTGCTTCGTTGCCCATAAAGTGCGTATGCGTTTTTTCCTGGATATAATCAGGAAAAAACGCATACGCCCTTTTGGGCCAACTGCATCATTGTCGAAATTCTGCCGCTTTTCATGTGCGTTAAAGATGAGTCCAATCTATCTCTTGAAATCTGTTTCTTGCAATTCTGTCTTGCATTCAGATCCTCTTCTTTGCCTTACCTCAACATATTTTTGGACGTTAGTTTTCATTTATAACTCTGCAGGTTTGTGAATTGCAGTGACCCTGAGCTCCATTTTTTAAGTTGCTCTTTTGTGAGCTGGCCTCAAACCCGCAGGATTGCTTCAGGCCCTATTTTGGCTCCGGCGAGGCAGGCTGAGCCTTTCTTTAATTCTTACTCTTAATGGGAAATTAGAGTGATATGTGCCCGTCCAAACCCCTACAACTCTTCTCTCATTGGTTCCCCCTCTTCCCGTTCATCCTCCTCACAATTTGCAAAATGTGTGAAACAGAAGTTTAAATGTGCTGATTCTCCAAGTGGGGAGATTCTAAGTAGCGTGGCTGGAATGGTGAACAGGAGCAGCAGGAGAGGATAAATGAGGTGCATTTTAGACACATCTCCCGATCACATGGTGTACAGTCCTCTGGGTTTTCCATGCATGTTTTAGCTGTAGGAAGATCCCTTGAACCTGCAGATTTGGGACCCATTGAATGGGTACCAGGTAGTATTACTTTAAAGGGTGTGTATTTCCTCACCCAACCTCACATTTCTCTTAGCGCAAACAGTTTCCAGCCTTATGTCTCATCCTGCTGTGGGTCTAGATGTGTTCAATCCATGTTGCATCACCGTCCCTGAGGAAAAGTTGTAAGAGGTTTTCTCTGTCTCTCTGTCGTTTATTTTTTTCAATTTATTACTATATTGGTTACAGCTGATTTTCAAAGCTCTGTTTCTTGCTGCTGTACATCCACTTGATTCACGTACAGAGAGACATCAATAAATTCTTTTTCAGATTCTTACCAGTCGTATATATTCTTTTCCGGTGACTTGAGTGTGCTGAGTGCAGTTCTTTTAGCTACCGTGTAGGCCTTGTTGATTATCAGTTTGGTATTTGGAATGGTATCTTTGCTAATTTCAACCTCCTGGATGATGCCTCACCCCTCCCCACCTTTCCCGTTTAGCAGCCTTATGCGTGTTTTCTACATATTTGACTATGTTTTTGTTTTGTAATTTATTTCATGTGTAGCCATTTTGGATTCCACCTTTAAGTGATATCTTATGATATGTGTCTTTTTCTTTTTGAATTCTGTCACTTAGAATGATCATACGTAACTCCTCCGGAGTCGTTACAACTGGCCATATTTCATTGATTTCCAGGCTGAATAATATTCCACTCTACCTAAGTACCACATCTCTATCCATTTTTTCCCTCCAGAGACATTTAAGTTATATCCTAGTCGAGGATCTTTTAAACAGAGAGGGGGTAAACATTGGGGTGCCTGTGTCCTCTCGATTTTTGTTTTTCCCAAGATATACGCCCATGAGTGCAAGTGCCCTATGCTCTGTAGCTCATTTTTTAGATGCTTTAGTAAACACAATACACTTCTCCAGAATGGCCGTTGGCAATATACATTTCCACTATAAGTCTCACAGGGCTCCCTCTTCTCGTTGCCCTGTCCTGCATTTCTGTTGTTTACGCTTTATGAGGATGGCTCTTCTGACTGATGCAAAGTGATATCTTTTGTAGTATTGACTTCCAGTGCCCACCTGTTTGGTTGGCTAAAAAAGTGTATGCCCTTTTCTTGAATATATACAGAAAAGAACGCATACACCCTTTTTGGCCAACTGCAATGTTGGCAATGTTCAGCTCCTTTTCTTGTGCTTAATGGCGAGTCCTTTCTACCTCCTCAAATCCCTTTCCTGCCATTCTCCCTTGCTTACAAGTCCTTTTCTCTGACTTTCCTCAAGACATTTTTCAGTGATGGATATTTTCAACTCTGCAGTTTTGTGAATTTTACTGCCCCTGAGTTCCATTGTTCAACTCGTGTTTATGGGAACTGGCCACAAAGCAGCGGGATTTCCTCAAGCCCTATACTGTTTCCATGGGCAACCCTAGCCTTTGGTCAATTCGTCTTCCTGATTGGAAATTAGAGTGACATGTGCCTGTCTGAACACCTAGGACTTGTCTCTCATTGTTCCTCATCCTTCCGCTTCATCCTCTGGACAAATTCCAAACTGTACGCAACAGGATGTTGACAGTGCTGACATCTCCAAGTGGGGAGACTGTTAGTAAAGACGCTGGAGGGGTGAACCCGAGCACCAGGAGATGAGGAGATGAGATGCCTTTTCCAAACTCTTCCCGATCAGATGGTATACCATCCTCTGGGTGTGACAGACATGTTTTAGCAGTAGGAAGAGTCCCATTCATGTAAGGAGAACACCAGGGCTTTTTCAAAATCAGTGTCTCCCCGAAACCCAAACTGGGGAAGTTTTTAAGCTACGGCTACACATATGTTCATTAAGGGCCTTGGGAAGTAGGCAGAGTCCAAACTTTAGATGATTGAAGTCTTCAGGGTCAGAAGCACTCACCACCAGCTTCCCTTAGGCTACACTTTAACTGTCATTGATAGATGATGTCAATAAAAATATCTATTCTTTTTCAGATTATTTCCCCTTATAGGTTATTGCAAAATGTTGAGTGTAGTTCCCTGTGCTATACAGTAGTTCCTTGTTGATGATCTATTTTATACATAGCAGTGTGTATGTGTTCATTCCAAACTGTTAATTTATCCCTCCTCCCACCTTTCCCCTTTGGTAATAATAAATTATAAGATTTTATACTTCTCAGAAATGGGGGAGCTGAAAGAGAGGTATCATTTTCAATGGAAAAGCATTTAAAACAAGATTGAAGGTTTAACCAAGATTATTAGCTGTACATCCTTGGAAAGAAATCACTTCGTTTCTCTAATATTGACCTGACAAATAAGACAAACCTTTTCACTGAACTTGCTTATAAAAAGTGATGGAAATATCAAATGGAAGTGTTAAAAACATCTTATTTTACCCGAGCCTTATACACTGTTCTATGTTAACTACAGTTTGGCTCACACATCTGTTCATTGAGGTTACAATAGTCTCAATTTCTGTTACTGATCCTCCAGAGTGGACCCCAACAAGTGTCCCCCTGCCCAGTGTCATTGGGGCCAACAGATCGAGACTGAGTTTGGTTCACAAGCAAAGGAAACTTTATATTTTGATCAGAGAATGGAGAGGTGAGAGCATGCACTACCCCGTGGGCTGTGGGCTGGGCTGCTGTGTAGAGATCCTGTCAGAGTCAGTGGGAGGGAGGGAGGCGGCGGAGCTCTCGAGGGCCGGGTTGGCTGTAGCTCAGGCTCTATATCGTGGAGTCTGCACTGGGCCCCAGGAGCTGAGGTGTCGACCCAGCCATTCTGCACTAGGAAATCTGGTCTGAAGTGCCGGGTGTGGAACCTCTGCATGCGGGACCCTAGGAGCACGTGAAATTAGACAAAGCACAAAGGATAAAAAAGGTTAGACTTGACTTTATTGCCCAGATTCTATTTTTATCTCCCAGGGATTTTTAATGGGCTTTGCTGGGGACAAACCCCTCCTCTGCCTTTTGTCCCGTTCCTCATTCTTGGAGTGCTGAGGGTGCAGACCCTTCTTCTGTAACTGCTGAGTGCTGAGTTGGGAGCCCTCATACCCTGGGGCGAGGGTCAGAGCTTCTCCCCAGCAGCCTCCCGGTGACGTTGATTGTCCCCAGGACCCCTGCCTCCCTGCTCGTCCACCTGAGCACCAGCATTGGAAGTGTTATAGATTCTAATGACCTTTAAGGGTCCAGGAAAGAGATGTGCAGAGACGCTGTGGGGGCCGGTTTCACCCCGCCCCACATTTGTTCGGCCACCTTAGGCTGACCGTCTCTGCCAGCCTAGATGCTCTGACCAGTAGTCTGTGCTTTCTTCAGTTAGGCCCCTGAATTAACGTACAAACAGCACCAGGTGTCAGAGCCCTGCCCGCTCAACTCCCAGACAGTCCAGGGTCAGTGGTGACCAAGGACCATGATGGCTACTGAGTCAACAGCCTTTTGAAGTAAACAGGAGTCCAGCCGGTCTTATTGGCCACCATCATCACGGTGTCTGTAGGCTTTTTTATGGTGACAGTGTGGTATACTGTTCCCCCGCCAAGATTATTAGCTCCCCTCTGGGTGCAGTAAGTCCTGCAAGCAGTAGTCTACTCTTTTGGGACACACTCTTGTTGTTTTATGAGAGAAACTCCAGGTCAAGTGATGTTCACATGAGTCGTCATGGTGCCCTGTTGCCCCCGGTTATCTCTCTGGATGTTGGAGTTGGAGGGCCTCCTCACTCGAGGTCGGTGTGCCCACGGAGCGAACCCTGCAACTTCAGGGCATGGTTGGTGGTTAGGATCACCACGTGGGGTCCTTTTCCCTTAGGAGGGAGGTGGCCTTTTGGGCTGCTGATTTCCAGGTTTTTAGATACCGCCAGTATCTTGGCCAGATGTGGCAGTGGGCCAAGCCCCTTAGTGACCGTAGTTTATCCTACCTGGATGGCATTCTTGCATTGTTCCATTTCAAGTGGTCCCAGTTTTTGCACTAATTCTCCAATGGCGATTCACCTTTCACCGGGATTGTAAAGATCAAAGGGTTTAGCTAAATTAGGGAGTTCCAGGGCAAGGGTCTGAATTGACTGCTCTTTCCATTCTTGAAAGGCCACTTCTGGATTCTATTCAAAAGGATCATCATCTTTTCCTTTCAGTGTTTCATATAGAGGCCCAGCTAGTAGACTGTAGTTATGGATCCAGAAGCAGCAAACCCTGGCCTCCCCAGGAACCCCTAAGCTGTCTTCTAGTTTTAGAAAGGGGTAAGGCTGAAAATGGTTTCTTCCCTTTCCTGGGATGGGCTTCTCTGACCTTCTGTGAGAATGAAGCCCAGGCAGGTCACCGCAGTCTGTGATATTTGAGCTTTTTCTTGGACAACTTCTATCCTTTATTGGCTTGGTAGTTCAGAGGCCTCCTTAGTAGGGCTGGTGATCAGAATGTCGTCTGCATATTGAAGGAGGGTTTCCTTTTCCAGAGGTAGAACTTTTAGGTCTTTAGCTAAGCTTTCCCCAAAGATGGTGTGGGAATTTTTGCACCCTTGGGGCCAGACGGCCCGGAAGTATTGTTTTAGTTGTATGTTGAGTCCTGCCACTCACAAGCCAAAATTTCTTGTGACTCTGGGACTAATGGAATACAAAAGAAGACATCATTGAAGACTAATACAGAATACCATGTCCTGGTGGTTGGTAGAATGACCAGCAGGGTGTAGGAATTAGGAGCAACTGGAGGTATACCCTCAGTGGCTTCACTGACTGTCCTGACATCCTTTACCAGGTCCCCAGCAGCCCATGGGGCTCTCGTGGTCAGACCAATCCCAGAATATGGAGCTCACCTGGGCAGGTACCCCACCCCCACCCCAGCCCACGGGGCTCTCGTGGTCAGGCCCCTCCCAGGATACAGAGCTACCCTTGCAGGTACCGTGGCAGGGCTGGGCACACAGGAACCGTGCACATAGCCCTCATTGCAGAGCACCCCCAGCTCACCTGTCGCTCAGAGCTGACACAGAGCACCTCAGAGCAGGACTTGAACTAACAAACAGCAGCTGCGACAGGTCTGTGACCCTGGGCATCACTCCGTGAGGCCTCCCTCCACCTGGTCTTCCAGAGACTTCCACTGCACCCGGGGCACCAGGCCTCTGTCTCCAACCACCACCCACCCCTCCTCTGCCTGACTCCTGGGTTCCTCTCATTAGGAGAGGGTTTTCTTGAAGTTGTCTCCCACTCATGGGCCAGATAAAATGATTAGAAAACAAGCCAAAGCTGCAGCCCCTTGTCTATCCTGACTCTCAGGAGCCCACACCTGTTCCTTGGACCTGGCCGGTTCAGCAAGTTCCATTTTCTGCAACTGTGAGCCCCTGAGGGGTGATGATTGGCTGACCTGGGCAGCCTTACCGTGCCGGCCAGCCCTCCCCAGGTGTGCCTGGGTTGAGATCAATATAAATACCACTCCAGGCAGCAAGAGCCCCTGCAGCCGTGCCTGACGCCATTTTCTCTGCCCTGTCAGCAGTCTCGGGGCTGGGCTGGTGGGAGGGAGTGAGAGGCCACGGCTTTGTGGGTGGCCCAGTGTGAGTGGGGCTCTGCTGGACTTTCTGCAGCAGTTGCCAGGCTGCCACCTGCTAAAGAAGAGGATGTGTCACCCATACCTGCTGCTGGAATTTCTCCCTGGGCAGAGGTGAGGAAGGAAAAAAGCAGTGGGGGCAGGGACAGGACGGGTATCTCAGGCAGGGAAATGGAAATCTTCCAGAAGAGCACCCAGGGCCAGGACCATCCTGGCTGGCCTGCAGGCACCAAGTCGGCCGGCATGCTGTCACTCGTGTGGCTCTATGGCCCTTCCTCTAGGCTTTCAAGTCCTTGTATATATTCAGGTGTTTTACCTGGGACGGGTGGGAATAGTTCAGCAGCAACTGGCCTGGGGCTCAGCTCACGTTTACTCACAGATGCCTCGGCACGGTGCCCCAGCTTTGCAATGAGGACGCTTGTTGCGTGGGGGCTGCTGGCTGAATGGGAGACGATTCCCCACCACTGACCAACTTCAGAATTGTTTACAACTGGAGCAAGTGCCCTGATACGGTTTTCCTCTGTGTAACTGGTGGGTTCTGTGTTTTTTTTCTCTTTTTCGTTTTTGGTTCAAGGTAGATTTTATTCCTCTTTTTTGTATTTACAGATATAAGCATGGAAATAATTTATTCATATAAATACATGTATGTGCAGGGAATAATTGTTTTTTCTGTTTTATTTTTTAAATTTTACTTCTTTTTAATTTTGAATTTTATTTTATATTTTTATACAGCAGGTTCTTATTGGTTATCTATTTTATACATATAAATGTATACATGCCAATCCCAGTCTCTCAACTCCTCCCACCACCACCCCCCCAACAGCTTTCCCCCCTTGTTGTCCATACGTTTGTTGTCTACATCTGTTGCTCTATTTATGCCTTGCAAAATGGTTAATCTGTACAGTTTTTCTAGGTTCCACATATATGCATGAATATACAAGATTTGTTTTTCTCTTTCTGACTTACTTCACTCTGTATGACAGTCTCTAGATCCATCGACGTCTCTACAAATGACGCAATTTCATTCCTTTTCATGGCTTAGTAATATTCCATTTTATATATGTACCACAGCTTTATGCATTCGTCTGTCTGTGGGCATTTAGGTTGCTTCCATTACCTCGATATTGTAAATAGTGATGCAATGAACATTGCGGTGAATGACTCTTTTTGATTTATGGTTTTGTCTGGGTATATGTCCAGTACTGGGATTGCTGTATCATATGGTAATTCTATTGTTAGTTTCTTAAGAAATTCCATATTGTTCTCCATAATGACTGTATCAATTTATATTCCCAACAATAGTGGAAGAGGGTTCCTTTTCTCCACACCCTTTCCAGCATTTTTTGTTTGTAGATTTTCAATGATGCCTATTCTACCAGGTGTGAGGTGATACCTCATTGTTGAATCCATTTCGTTGAGCAAGGGGTAGCTCTTGTCTATTACATATTTGGCTTATGGAACGGAATCTGTGCTAATTTCAAACTCTGCTTTTATGCAGCACCCCAACTCACCTTCCCCCTTAAGCAGGCATAAGTTGGTTTTCTAAACTTGAGACCCTGTTCTGTTTTGTAATTCAGTTCATGTGTAGCCAAGTTCACATTCCGTGTATTAGTGATACCTTATGATGTTTCTTTTTCTGTGTGACTTATTTCACTTAGAATCATCGTGCCTCAATCCACTCATTATGCTGGTACGGGCCTGGTGACATAGATTTCATTGCTGAGTGGTATTCTGTTGTACAGAAGTACCGCAACTTCTTTATCAATTATTTGCTCTCTGGGATATTTAACTTGTGCCGTAGAAGAGATTCCTGTAAAAAGAGCCGTCCCAAATTTTGGGGTTGCTGTGTCTTTTTGATATTAATTTCCCTAAGCTATAGGACCATAAGTGGAAGTGCCCTAGGCTCTGTTGCTTTGTTTTTTAGATGTTTCAGGAAACACCATACACTTCTCCCAAGTGTCTGTTGGCAATTTACATCCCGCCCATCAGCATAACAAGGCTCCCAGTTCTCCATGGCCTGTCCTGCCTTTCTGGATTTTACACTTTATTCTGATGGCCCTTTTGACCGGGGGGAAGTGAGACTTCATTGTAGTGCAGATTTCCTTTGCAAGCTTGCTTGGTTGGCCAAAAAGGGCGTATGCGTTTTTTCCTGAATATATTCAGGAAAAAACGTATATGCCCTTTTGGCAAAGTGCATCATTGTGGACGTTCTGCCTCTTTTCCTACGCTTTCAATGCAATTCCAGTCTACCTCCTGAAATCGGTATCCTGCAATTCTGCCCTGCTTTCAAGTCCTCTTGGCAGCCTTACTTCAGTCTATTTTTGGACGATAGCTGTCATTTATAACTCTGCAGGTTTGTGAATTACAGAGCCCCTGAGCTCCTTTCTTCAACTCACTTTCTTGTGAGCTGGCCGCAACACCGCAGGATGGCTTCAGGCCCTAATCTGTTTCCGCCACGGCACGCTGAGCCTTTGGTTAATTCCTCTTCCTAGTGGGAAATGAGAGTTAAATTTGCCCGTCCAGACACCTCCAGCTAGTCTCTCATTGGTTCTCCCTATTCCTGTTCATCTTCCGCAGAAATTGCAAACTGGGCCAAACAGGAGGTTAAAGGCACTGACTGTCCAAGTCGAGAGAGTGTTAGTTAAGCGTCTGGAATGTTGCACCCGAGTACCAGGGGAGGAAAACTGAGACATATTTGAACACGTCTCCCGATCACACGGTTGATCATACTCTGGGTTCCACATGCATGTTTTAGCTGAAGGAAGAATACCTTAAACCTGGAGAGTTGAGACCCGTGGAATGGGTACCATGCAATATGACTTCAAAGGGTCTTCATTTGCTCACCGAACCTCTCCAATCATATCACTGCTGCGTTTATGCCCCTGTACACATGCTTGATTCTCTTTCGGACACATAGCAATCCATAGGTTTTAAGATACTTACTAGTCAGGTACATTCTTAGGCGTTTAATATGCGGTGTTGAGTCCATTTCGTTGAGCAAGGAGTAGCTCTTGTCTATTCCATATTTGGCTTAAGGAACTTTATCTGTGCTCATTTCAATCTCTGGTTTTATGCAGCACCCCAACTCACCTTTCCCCTTAAGCAAGCATAAGTTGGTTTTCTAAATTTGAGACCCTGTTCTGTTCTGTAATTCAGTTCCTGTCTAGCCAAGTTTACATTCCGTGTATTACTGATATCTTATGATGTTCCTTTTTCTGTGTGACTTATTTCAGTTAGAATCATCATACCTGAATCCACTCATTGTGCTGCTAAGGGCCTGATGACACAGATTTCATTGCTGAGTGATATTGCTTTGTAAGTAAATACCACAACTTTTTTATCCATTTTTCACTTTCTGCGATGTTGAACTTGTACTGTAAACGAGGTTCTTGTAAACAGAGCCGTTCGAAACTTTGGGGTGGCTGTGTCTTTTTGATTTTAATTTCCCTAAGCTATAGGACCATAAGTGGAAGTGCCCTAGGCTCTGTTGCTTTGTTTTTTAGATGTTTCAGGAAACACCATACACTTCTCCCGAGAGGCTGTTGGCAATTTACATCCCGCCCTTCAGCATAACAAGGCTCCCAGTTGTCCATGGCCTGTCCTGCCTTTCTGGATTTTACACTTTTTTCAAATGGCCCTTTTGACCGGGGGGAAGTGAGACTTCATTGTAGTGCAGATTTCCTTTGCAAGCTTGCTTGGTTGGCCAAAAAGGGCGTATGCGTTTTTTCCTGAATATATTCAGGAAAAAACGCATACGCCCTTTTTGGCCAAGTGCATCATTGTGGACGTTCTGCCTCTTTTCCTATGCTTTCAATGCAATTCCAGTCTACCTCCTGAAATCGGTTTCCTGCAATTCTGCCCCGCTTTCAAGTCCTCTTGGCAGCCTTACTTCAGTATATTTTTGGACGATAGCTGTCATTTATAACTCTGCAGGTTTGTTAATTACAGTGCCCCTGACCTCCTTTCTTCAACTCGCTTTCTTTTGAGCTGGCCGCAACACTGCAGGATGGCTTCAGGCCCTAATCTGGTCCGGCACGGCACGCTGAGCCTTTGGTTATTTCCTGTTCCTGGTGGGAAATGAGAGTTAAATTTGCCCGTCCAGACACCTCCAGCTAGCCTCTCATTGGTTCTCGCTATTCCTGTTCATCTTCCGCAGAAATTGCAAACTGCGCCAAACAGGAGGTTAAAGGCGCTGACTTTCCAAGTGGGGAGAGTGTTAGTAAAGCGTCTGGAATGTTGCACCCGAGTACCAGGGGAGGAAAACTGAGACATATTTGAACACGTCTCCCATTCACATGGTTGATCATACTTGGGTTCCACATGCATGTTTTAGCTGAGGAAGAATACCTAAAACCTGGTTAGTTGAAACCCGTGGAATGGGTACCATGCAATATGACTTCAAAGGGTCTTCATTTGCTCACCGAACCTCTCCAATCCTATCACTGCTGCGTTTATGCCCCTGTACACATGCTTGATTCTCTTTCGGAGACATAGCAATCCATAGGTTTTAAGATACTTACTAGTCAGGTACATTCTTAGGCGTTTAATATGCGGTGTTGAGTCCATTGCGTTGAGCAAGGAGTAGCTCTTGTCTATTCCATATTTGGCTTAAGGAACTTTATCTGTGCTCATTTCAATCTCTGGTTTTATGCAGCACCCCAACTCACCTTTCCCCTTAAGCAAGCATAAGTTGGTTTTCTAAATTTGCGACCCTGTTCTGTTTTGGAATTCAGTTCCTGTGTAGCCAGGTTTACATTCCGTGTATTAGTGATAACTTATGATGTTTCTTTTTCTGTGTGACTTATTTCAGTTAGAATCATCGTACCTGAATCCACTCATTGTGCTGCTAAGGGCCTGATGACACAGATTTCATTGCTGAGTGATATTGCTTTGTAAGTAAATACCACAACTTCTTTATCCATTTTTCACTTTCTGTGATGTTGAACTTGTACTGTAAACGAGGTTCTTGTAAACAGAGGCGTCCCAAACTTTGGGGTGGCTGTGTCTTTTTGATTTTAATTTCCCTAAGCTATAGGACCATAAGTGGAAGTGCCCTAGGCTCTGTTGCTTTGTTTTTTAGATGTTTCAGGAAACACCATACACTTCTCCTGAGTGTCTGTTGGTAATTTACATCCCGCCCATCAGCATAACAAGGCTCCCAGTTCTCCATGGCCTGTCCTGCCTTTCTGGATTTTACACTTTTTTCAGATGGCCCTTTTGACCGGGGGGAAGTGAGACTTCATTGTAGTGCAGATTTCCTTTGCAAGCTTGCTTGGTTGGCCAAAAAGGGCGTATGCGTTTTTTCCTGAATATATTCAGGAAAAAACGCATACGCCCTTTTTCGCCAAGTGCATCATTGTGGACGTTCTGCCTCTTTTCCTATGCTTTCAATGCAATTCCAGTCTACCTCCTGAAATCGGTTTCCTGCAATTCTGCCCCGCTTTCAAGTCCTCTTGGCAGCATTACTTCAGTCTATTTTTGGACGATAGCTGTCATTTATAACTCTGCAGGTTTGTGAATTACAGTGCCCCTGAGCTCCTTTCTTTAACTCGCTTTCTTGTGACCTGGCCGCAACACCACAGGATGTCTTCAGGCCCTAATCTGGTTCTGGCACGGCACGCTGAGCCTTTGGGTAATTCCTCTTCCTGGTGGGAAATGAGAGTTAAATTTGCCCATCCAGAAACCTCCAGCTAGTCTCTCATTTGTTCTCGCTATTCCTGTTCATCTTCCACAGAAATTGCAAACTGGGCCAAACAGGAGGTTAAAGGGACTGACTCTCCAAGTGGGGAGAGTGTTAGTAAAGTGTCTGGAATGTTGCACCCGAGTACCAGGGTACGAAAACTGAGACATATTTGAACACGTCTCCCGATCACATGGTTGATCATACTCTAGGTTCCACATGCATGTTTTAGCTGAAGGAAGAATACCTTAAACCTGGGTAGTTGAAACCCGTGGAATGGGTACCATGCAATATGACTTCAAAGGGTCTTCATTTGCTCACAGAACCTCTCCAATCCTATCACTGCTGCGTTTATGCCCCTGTACACATGCTTGATTCTCTTTCAGAGACATAGCAATCCATAGGTTTTAAGATACTTACTAGTCAGGTACATTCTTAGGCGTTTAATATGCGGTGTTGAGTCCATTTCGTTGAGCAAGGAGTAGCTCTTGTCTATTCCATATTTGGCTTAAGGAACTTTATCTGTGCTCATTTCAATCTCTGGTTTTATGCAGCACCCCAACTCACCTTTCCCCTTAAGCAAGCATAAGTTGGTTTTCTAAATTTGAGACCCTGTTCTGTTCTGTAATTCAGTTCCTGTGTAGCCAAGTTTACATTCCGTGTATTACTGATATCTTATGATGTTTCTTTTTCTGTGTGACTTATTTCAGTTAGAATCATCATACCTGAATCCACTCATTGTGCTGCTAAGTGCCTGATGACACAGATTTCATTGCTGAGTGATATTGCTTTGTAAGTAAATACCACAACTTTTTTATCCATTTTTCACTTTCTGCGATGTTGAACTTGTACTGTAAACGAGGTTCTTGTAAACAGAGGCGTCCCAAACTTTGGGGTGGCTGTGTCTTTTTGATTTTAATTTCCCTAAGCTATAGGACCATAAGTGGAAGTGCCCTAGGCTCTGTTGCTTTGTTTTTTAGATGTTTCAGGAAACACCATACACTTCTCCTGAGTGTCTGTTGGTAATTTACATCCCGCCCATCAGCATAACAAGGCTCCCAGTTCTCCATGGCCTGTCCTGCCTTTCTGGATTTTACACTTTTTTCAGATGGCCCTTTTGACCGGGGGGAAGTGAGACTTCATTGTAGTGCAGATTTCCTTTGCAAGCTTGCTTGGTTGGCCAAAAAGGGCGTATGCGTTTTTTCCTGAATATATTCAGGAAAAAACGCATACGCCCTTTTTGGCCAAGTGCATCATTGTGGACGTTCTGCCTCTTTTCCTATGCTTTCAATGCAATTCCAGTCTACCTCCTGAAATCGGTTTCCTGCAATTCTGCCCCGCTTTCAAGTCCTCTTGGCAGCCTTACTTCAGTCTATTTTTGGACGATAGCTGTCATTTATAGCTCTGCAGTTTTGTGAATTACAGTGCCCCTGAGCTCCTTTCTTCAACTCGCTTTCTTGTGAGCTGGCCGCAACACCGCAGGATGGCTTCAGGCCCTAATCTGGTTGCGGCACGGCACGCTGAGCCTTTGGTTATTTCCTCTTCCTGGTGGGAAATGAGAGTTAAATTTGCCCGTCCAGACACCTCCAGCTAGTCTCTCATTGGTTCTCACTATTCCTGTTCATCTTCCAAGAAATTGCAAACTGGGCCAAACAGGAGGTTAAAGGCGCTGACTCTCCAAGTGGGGAGAGTGTTAGTAAAGCGTCTGGAATGTTGCACCCGAGTACCAGGGGAGGAAAACTGAGACATATTTGAACACGTCTCCCGTTCACATGGTTGATCATACTTGGGTTCCACATGCATGTTTTAGCTGAATGAAGAATAACTTAAACCTGGGTATTTGAAACCCGTGGAATGGGTACCATGCAATATGACTTCAAAGGGTCTTCATTTGCTCACCGAACCTCTCCAATCCTATCACTGCTGCGTTTATGCCCCTGTACACATGCTTGATTCTCTTTCGGAGAGATAGCAATCCATAGGTTTTAAGATACTTACTAGTCAGGTACATTCTTAGGCGTTTAATATGCGGTGTTGAGTCCATTTCGTTGAGCAAGGAGTAGCTCTTGTCTATTCCATATTTGGCTTAAGGAACTTTATCTGTGCTCATTTCAATCTCTGGTTTTATGCAGCACCCCAACTCACCTTTCCCCTTAAGCAAGCATAAGTTGGTTTTCTAAATTTGAGACCCTGTTCTGTTCTGTAATTCAGATCCTGTGTAGCCAAGTTTACATTCCGTGTATTAGTGATATCTTATGATGTTTCTTTTTCTGTGTGACTTATTTCAGTTAGAATCATCATACCTGAATCCACTCATTGTGCTGCTAAGGGCCTGATGACACAGATTTCATTGCTGAGTGATATTGCTTTGTAAGTAAATACCACAACTTTTTTATCCATTTTTCACTTTCTGCGATGTTGAACTTGTACTGTAAACGAGGTTCTTGTAAACAGAGCCATTCGAAACTTTTGGGTGGCTGTGTCTTTTTGATTTTAAATTCCCTAAGCTATAGGACCATAAGTGGAAGTGCCCTAGGCTCTGTTGCTTTGTTTTTTAGATGTTTCAGGAAACACCATACACTTCTCCCGAGTGTTTGTTGGCAATTTACATCCCGCCCATCAGCATAACAAGGCTCCCAGTTCTCCATGGCCTGTCCTGCCTTTTTGGATTTTACACTTTTTTCAGATGGCCCTTTTGACCGGGGGGAAGTGAGACTTCATTGTAGTGCAGATTTCCTTTGCAAGCTTGCTTGGTTGGCCAAAAAGGGCGTATGCGTTTTTTCCTGAATATATTCAGGAAAAAACGCATACGCCCTTTTTGGCCAAGTGCATCATTGTGGACGTTCTGCCTCTTTTCCTATGCCTTCAATGCAATTCCAGTCTACCTCCTGAAATCGGTTTCCTGCAATTCTGCCCCACTTTCAAGTCCTCTTGGCAGCCTTACTTCAGTCTATTTTTGGACGATAGCTGTCATTTATAACTCTGCAGGTTTGTGAATTACAGTGCCCCTGAGCTCCTTTCTTCAACTCGCTTTCTTGTGACCTGGCCGCAACACCGCAGGATGGCTTCAGGCCCTAATGTGGTTCCGGCACGGCACACTGAGCCTTTGGTTAATTCCTCTTCCTGGTGGGAAATGAGAGTTAAATTTGCCCGTCCAGACACCTCCAGCTAGTCTCTCATTGGTTCTCGCTATTCCTGTTCATCTTCCGCAGAAATTGCAAACTGGGCCAAACAGGAGGTTAAAGGGACTGACTCTCCAAGTCAGGAGAGTGTTAGTAAAGCGTCTGGAATGTTGCACCCGAGTACCAGGGTACGAAAACTGAGACATATTTGAACACGTCTCCCGATCACATGGTTGATCATACTCTAGGTTCCACATGCATGTTTTAGCTGAAGGAAGAATACCTAAAACCTGGGTAGTTGAAACCCGTGGAATGGGTACCATGCAATATGACTTCAAAGGGTCTTCATTTGCTCACCGAACCTCTCCAATCCTATCACTGCTGCGTTTATGCCCCTGTACACATGCTTGATTCTCTTTCGGAGACATAGCAATCCATAGGTTTTAAGATACTTACTAGTCAGGTACATTCTTAGGCGTTTAATATGCGGTGTTGAGTCCATTTCGTTGAGCAAGGAGTAGCTCTTGTCTATTCCATATTTGGCTTAAGGAACTTTATCTGTGCTCATTTCAATCTGGTTTTATGCAGCACCCCAACTCACCTTTCCCCTTAAGCAAGCATAAGTTGGTTTTCTAAATTTGAGACCCTGTTCTGTTCTGTAATTCAGTTCCTGTGTAGCCAAGTTTACATTCCGTGTATTACTGATATCTTTTTTTTTTTTTGCCGTAACTACCTTTATTGGTATCGCTTGTGTATCAGTTCATCAAAACCTTTGTTTCATATTTCTCGCCTTAATCCCCTGAAAGTTCCAGATGGGCAAAAATACTTTTAAATACGCAGCTGGCTTCTGTCTTATGTGCTTAATATTATACATTTGTTGCTTGTTTTGCACATGTCTATGGCTGCACTACTTGCAAGACGAAAGTCACATATAAAAATACAGACTAATCGAAACACAAAAGTCAGCCATTGTCTAGAATGTGGTTTACAATACAGAGCTTGCAGACAACACAGACTATATATATAAGTCATCTGTCTGAAAACAGAAAGTAGTGTCTCAGACTGACTCCGGAGAAAGGTGCTGACACACAGGGAAACTCACTGATGATTCTCCTTTATGTTTATTAGATAGATCAATACCAAATTATTTCACATATATTATATTCAATATCTATATATATATATCTTGTAACCAAATTCTGGTTTAAAAGTCACAAACCAACATGTAAATACAAAATGTTAGGAAAGGTTTAACATACATAGGGGAAAACATGTCTTATGCCTCGCAAAGACTTTCTACAATCTAGCATAAAGGCAAATGTGGTTGAAAAAAAAGGAAATCCATATACAATTACAGAAAAACATTTAGTCAAGCCACCTAATATAAAATATTTCAGATATCATGTCCAAAAACGTCCACGTGTTGCAGAGGTCTCTACAAATCAATTAGAATGACGTCAACAAGATCTGCAAACCGAAGTCTTAGCAAGTAAACGTGACTCATGCTTTTCTCTCTGAGACAATGAGGCTTGACGTTCAGTTAAAGGCAGGTAAACACGACTATGAAGAAACCCTTCTTTACAACAGCTTAACGGTACCCATTTAGGGCAATATACCCGCTTTCCCAGCTATGTGTGCACGCAGTGTTCTGTGATAAAATGACTCAGTTACTTTAAAAAAGCATAAATGGCAAAACAAAATAACCAGAACTCCACGAAGCTGGTAAAACCACAAAGACACTGAAATCCAGCAACTCCTGAGAGGCTGAGAGATCAAATGAATCATAAAATCTGGATGACTCTGATTTGGGGTTTAACTTTGGTTAAAACTGAAAAGTCTGAAAAGAACCAATGTTTTGGAAGAAGCAGTGTCACTTGTAAACATCCTGCCACCTAACTAAAAGGACGGCCTCTTCTTCTAGACCCACGACTTAATAAGACAGGAAGCTCTCAACACACAGCGCTGGAGAAGATGGATTCCACAAGTCAAACTTGAGTGAAACTGTTCTAATGCAATGTACCAAACACGCGTTTGTTCTTAGGAAAAATTACAAAACTAACAAATATTTTTCTCCAGAATTATAAAAGATAAAATCTATGAATCAGTACTGTTATGTGATTACAGAACAATAGCCAACTGAAAAAAAAAACAAAACACCAACCCACAGGCCGTCTACACCGTCCCCAATCCATTTCCTGCAGCCAGTACTTCCCACCTGCTCTGAGGACTGAGCCTTAGACACCGTTGACTGTATTTAAAGTTGAGTCAACAGTACTCTCTGTCTCTGGGGCAAAAGTAATGCAGCTCATTACTTACACACAACACTTGTTTCATTCTTCAGGACTTTCTTTGACGGGATTACTCAATGTTGGTTACTTTAAAGGTAACAAAAGGTGTCAGAAAAAAATGCCTTGGAATTCTTTTGCAATTCCACAAAGACACCTGGCAATCTGATACGTTCATTCCTCTCCCCATCACAATTTTTGTTTTTTAAAATTACAATTGACAACTCACGTAAGATGTAATTAATTTACTTAAAATAAGAGAGGGCTTTTCAATCAAGTATCCACGTTCCAAATAACTAAAACATTTAGTTAAATCTTTTAAATTAATCTTTTAATAAATCTTTAATTACTCGGTGCCAGTAATTAAGAGGTTGATTCCGTAAAATTCAAACTTGCACATAGGCGTGTCCCACTCAGAAAAGATTTCATACACTTAGCAACTTGTGCTTTTTGTCTCACCTTTTATAAGAAACACAGATTAATTTCAACTTCAGTTTTCCTTTCTGATGCAGACACGTGTACCTTGTGTAAGAAACGGTCTCCAGGCCACCTCCACGTGTAGACCTCAGCATTTCCTGAGAGTGTGAAGTCAACCCCTCCTCCAGGAGACTCTCGCCCTTTTGAGACATTCCCCCTTGCACCTTATGTTTGTCAGACTATGTTTACAGAAATCAGATGACTGGATGAAAACTCTACAGGACAGTCAAGGACAGACGAGAAGACGAGATGCAGAGCGGGAGCCCCTTCCTCCTCCAGTGCACCTGCTGCGGGCAGCCCTCCAGGAAGGCTTGGCCTCCTCCCCTGGACCACAGACTTACTTTTCTCTGTAATAAAGCAGGTAGTACTTCAGGGGATCTGGCAGAGGGAGGCTCAGGACCTTCTCACGCAGGAAGTTCACCGGGGGCTCGGGCTTGGTGTCCGGCGGGGTTGTCACCTCTTCTTCTTGCCGCTCGTCTTCCAGGTCTCCGCAGCTGGTGTCATCAGAGGGGTTGGAGAGCCGACTGGCAAACACCTCTTTGTCCAAAAAGACAATCGTTTCCATTCGGCGGCGGCGAACTCTCCTCCATTTAAACCTGGGAGTGTTCTTCAGTCCGTTCCCGTTTTTGTTCACAGCTTCCTGGTGGATGACCTTCTTAATGGTGCCCCGGATGGCAATGCGCGCCAGGTCCTGGAGGCTGCGAACCGCCAGGGGTGTGGACAAGTCGTGATTCTCCTGACTCCGACTGGCAGGGCTGGACGAGTGGAGCAAAAGACACAGCCAGAATCTTTTTGGTTTCCCAGGCGGAAGGACCCGTCCGAGTTATCTTAGTCAACTTCTCTTCCAGCGGCATGACCAGGACGCCCCCGACTTTGAGGAGGCTCTTCATGTACCCCTCGTGCTGCTTCTGCACGCCTGCCCCGCAGTACACCCGGTCATACTGAGAGCAGCCTGGAGAGATCTCCAGGCAATTGCCGGTGACGAAGGAGGGCTCGTAGAAGTCAAACTTGTCGAAGCTGTCACTCGTCCTGATGAAAAAGTCCAGCTTCTGCTTCGTATACTCTGTCACATCTGAATGGAGTTCCACCCCGTGGTTCACACCAAAAGGACCGAGGATGAGCCCCACCATGGAGCTGAGGTAGCCGGTGCCGCTGCCCAGGTTCAGGAAGGAAAGGCCAGGCTGCAGGTCCAGGGCCTCCATCACCTCCGAATAGATGCACGGAGCAGAGAGGTGGATGTTCCCGTGCTTCCACGCCAGGTCCTTGTACGCGTTCTCCTTAAACTCCTCGAGGTAATAGTCGGCGCGGTCAACAGCTCGGAAGGCCTGCTCCACCAGCTCGGAGCGGATGTACTGCGCCGCCTTCAGATGGTCTATCAGCTCGTCGTTGTCTTCACCAGCACTCACCGCGCCTCCCATCTTCGGGACCGCGCTTACAGAAAGCTGCCACTGGAGAGACCTCGGGAACCCCCGGAACGCTGGAGGGCGGACCCCCGGGGAGGGGGGAGGGGCGACGGGAGACGCCTGGGACGCGGAGGGGTGTTTATGCTTGGGGGTGGGGAACGAGAGGACAGCGGAAGAGGACAGGAAGACGGGGAGAGGAGAATGCGGCCCTGGGGGAGGGTCCGGGAGCCCGGGACCACGGGAAGGGGAAGGGTGGAGAGGAGGGAGAGAGGGGGAGGGGGCCGAGGGGCCGCACTGCCCCCATACCCCGCTGCAGGCCGGGCCGAGGGCGGCGGCGGCGGCGGCGGCGGCTCAGTACCTCCTGGCTCGGCGGGCCCGCGTAATCGGCCGCTGGGCCGCACCTGCAGCTCTTCCGGCGCCCCTCGCCAGTCCGCCTCCCACTACGCAGCCCCGACCTCCGCCCTACTGATATCTTATGATGTTTCTTTTTCTGTGTGACTTATTTCAGTTAGAATCATCGTACCTGAATCCACTCATTGTGCTGCTAAGGGCCTGATGACACAGATTTCATTGCTGAGTGATATTGCTTTGTAAGTAAATACCACAACTTCTTTATCCATTTTTCACTTTCTGCGATGTTGAACTTGTACTGTAAACGAGGTTCTTGTAAACAGAGCCGTTCCAAACTTTGGGGTGGCTGTGTCTTTTTGATTTTAATTTCCCTAAGCTATAGGACCATAAGTGGAAGTGCCCTAGGTTGCTTTGTTTTTTAGATGTTTCAGGAAACACCATACACTTCTCCCGAGTGGTTGTTGGCAATTTACATCCCGCCCATCAGCATAACAAGGCTCCCAGTTCTCCATGGCCTGTCCTGCCTTTCTGGATTTTACACTTTTTTCAGATGTCCCTTTTGACCGGGGAAAAGTGAGACTTCATTGTAGTGCAGATTTCCTTTGCAAGCTTGCTTGGTTGGCCAAAAAGGGCGTATGCGTTTTTTCCTGAATATATTCAGGAAAAAACGCATACGCCCTTTTTGGCCAAGTGCATCATTGTGGACGTTCTGCCTCTTTTCCTATGCTTTCAATGCAATTCCAGTCTACCTCCTGAAATCGGTTTCCTGCAATTCTGCCCCGCTTTCAAGTCCTCTTGGCAGCCTTACTTCAGTCTATTTTTGGACGATAGCTGTCATTTATAACTCTGCAGGTTTGTGAATTACAGTGCCCCTGAGCTCCTTTCTTCAACTCGCTTTCTTTTGAGCTGGCCGCAACACCGCAGGATGGCTTCAGGCCCTAATCTGGTTCTGACACGGCACACTGAGCCTTTGGTTATTTCCTCTTCCTGGTGGGAAATGAGAGTTAAATTTGCCCGTCCAGACACCTCCAGCTAGCCTCTCATTGGTTCTCGCTATTCCTGTTAATCTTCCGCAGAAATTGCAAACTGGGCCAAACAGGAGGTTAAAGGGACTGACTCTCCAAGTCGGGAGAGTGTTAGTAAAGCATCTGGAATGTTGCACCCGAGTGCCAGGGGAGGAAAACTGAGACATATTTGAACACGTCTCCCGTTCACATGGTTGATCATACTTGGGTTCCACATGCATGTTTTAGCTGAAGGAAGAATACCTAAAACCTGGGTAGTTGAAACCCGTGGAATGGGTACCATGCAATATGACTTCAAAGGGTCTTCATTTGCTCACCGAACCTCTCCAATCCTATCACTGCTGCGTTTATGCCCCTGTACACATGCTTGATTCTCTTTCGGAGACATAGCAATCCATAGGTTTTAAGATACTTACTAGTCAGGTACATTCTTAGGCGTTTAATATGCGGTGTTGAGTCCATTTCGTTGAGCAAGGAGTAGCTCTTGTCTATTCCATATTTGGCTTAAGGAACTTTATCTGTGCTCATTTCAATCTCTGGTTTTATGCAGCACCCCAACTCACCTTTCCCCTTAAGCAAGCATAAGTTGGTTTTCGAAATTTGAGACCCTGTTCTGTTCTGTAATTCAGTTCCTGTGTAGCCAAGTTTACATTCCGTGTATTACTGATATCTTATGATGTTTCTTTTTCTGTGTGACTTATTTCAGTTAGAATCATCATACCTGAATCCACTCATTGTGCTGCTAAGGGCCTGATGACACAGATTTCATTGCTGAGTGATATTGCTTTGTAAGTAAATACCACAACTTCTTTATCCATTTTTCACTTTCTGCGATGTTGAACTTTTACTGTAAACGAGGTTCTTGTAAACAGAGCCGTTCCAAACTTTGGGGTGGCTGTGTCTTTTTGATTTTAAATTCCCTAAGCTATAGGACCATAAGTGGAAGTGCCCTAGGCTCTGTTGCTCTGTTTTTTAGATGTTTCAGGAAACACCATACACTTCTCCCGAGTGGTTGTTGGCAATTTACATCCCGCCCATCAGCATAACAAGGCTCCCAGTTCTCCATGGCCTGTCCTGCCTTTCTGGATTTTACACTTTTTTCAGATGGCCCTTTTGACCGGGGGGAAGTGAGACTTCATTGTAGTGCAGATTTCCTTTGCAAGCTTGCTTGGTTGGCCAAAAAGGGCGTATGCGTTTTTTCCTGAATATATTCAGGAAAAAACGCATACGCCCTTTTTGGCCAAGTGCATCATTGTGGACGTTCTGCTTCTTTTCCTATGCATTCAATGCAATTCCAGTCTACCTCCTAAAATCGGTTTCCTGCAATTCTGCCCTGCTTTCAAGTCCTCTTGGCAGCCTTACTTCAGTCTATTTTTGGACGATAGCTGTCATTTATAACTCTGCAGGTTTGTGAATTACAGTGCCCCTGAGCTCCTTTCTTCAACTCGCTTTCTTGTGAGCTGGCCGCAACACCGCAGGATGGCTTCAGGCCCTAATCTGGTTCCGGCACGGCACAATGAGCCTTTGGTTATTTCCTCTTCCTGGTGGGAAATGAGAGTTAAATTTGCCCGTCCAGACACCTCCAGCTAGCCTCTCATTGGTTCTCGCTATTCCTGTTCATCTTCCGCAGAAATTGCAAACTGTGCCAAACAGGAGGTTAAAGGCGCTGACTCTCCAAGTGGGGAGAGTGTTAGTAAAGCGTCTGGAATGTTGCACCCGAGTACCAGGGGAGGAAAACTGAGACATATTTGAACACGTCTCCCGTTCACATGGTTGATCATACTTGGGTTCCACATGCATGTTTTAGCTGAAGGAAGAATACCTAAAACCTGGGTAGTTGAAACCCGTGGAATGGGTACCATGCAATATGACTTCAAAGGGTCTTCATTTGCTCACCGAACCTCCCCAATCCTATCACTGCTGCGTTTATGCCCCTGTACACACGCTTGATTCTCTTTTGGAGACATAGCAATCCATAGGTTTTAAGATACTTACTAGTCAGGTACATTCTTAGGCGTTTAATATGCGGTGTTGAGTCCATTTCGTTGAGCAAGGAGTAGCTCTTGTCTATTCCATATTTGGCTTAAGGAACTTTATCTGTGCTCATTTCAATCTCTGGTTTTATGCAGCACCCCAACTCACCTTTCCCCTTAAGCAAGCATAAGTTGGTTTTCTAAATTTGAGACCCTGTTCTGTTCTGTAATTCAGTTCCTGTGTAGCCAAGTTTACATTCCGTGTATTACTGATATCTTATGATGTTTCTTTTTCTGTGTGACTTATTTCAGTTAGAATCATCATACCTGAATCCACTCATTGTGCTGCTAAGGGCCTGATGACACAGATTTCATTGCTGAGTGATATTGCTTTGTAAGTAAATACCACAACTTCTTTATCCATTTTTCACTTTCTGCGATGTTGAACTTGTACTGTAAACGAGGTTCTTGTAAACAGAGCCGTTCCAAACTTTGGGGTGGCTGTGTCTTTTTGATTTTAATTTCCCTAAGCTATAGGACCATAAGTGGAAGTGCCCTAGGTTCTGTTGCTTTGTTTTTTAGATGTTTCAGGAAACACCATACACTTCTCCCGAGTGGTTGTTGGCAATTTACATCCCGCCCATCAGCATAACAAGGCTCCCAGTTCTCCATGGCCTGTCCTGCCTTTCTGGATTTTACACTTTTTTCAGATGGCCCTTTTGACCAGGGGGAAGTGAGACTTCATTGTAGTGCAGATTTCCTTTGCAAGCTTGCTTGGTTGGCCAAAAAGGGCGTATGCGTTTTTTCCTGAATATATTCAGGAAAAAACGCATACGCCCTTTTTGGCCAAGTGCATCATTGTGTACGTTCTGCCTCTTTTCCTATGCTTTCAATGCAATTCCAGTCTACCTCCTGAAATCGGTTTCCTGAAATTCTGCCCCGCTTTCAAGTCCTCTTGGCAGCCTTACTTCAGTCTATTTTTGGACGATAGCTGTCATTTATAACTCTGCAGGTTTGTGAATTACAGTGCCCCTGAGCTCCTTTCTTCAACTCGCTTTCTTGTGAGCTGGCCGCAACACCGCAGGATGGCTTCAGGCCCTAATCTGGTTCCGGCACGGCACACTGAGCCTTTGGTTATTTCCTCTTCCTGGTGGGAAATGAGACTTAAATTTGCCCGTCCAGACACCTCCAGCTAGCCTCTCATTGGTTCTCGCTATTCCTGTTCATCTTCCGCAGAAATTGCAAACTGGGCCAAACAGGAGGTTAAAGGGACTGACTCTCCAAGTGGGGAGAGTGTTAGTAAAGTGTCTGGAATGTTGCACCCGAGTACCAGGGGAGGAAAACTGAGACATATTTGAACACGTCTCCCGTTCACATGGTTGATCATACTTGGGTTCCATATGCATGTTTTAGCTGAAGGAAGAATACCTAAAACCTGGGTAGTTGAAACCCGTGGAATGGGTACCATGCAATATGACTTCAAAGGGTCTTCATTTGCTCACCGAACCTCTCCAATCCTATCACTGCTGCGTTTATGCCCCTGTACACATGCTTGATTCTCTTTCGGAGACATAGCAATCCATAGGTTTTAAGATACTTACTAGTCAGGTACATTCTTAGGCGTTTAATATGCGGTGTTGAGTCCATTTCGTTGAGCAAGGAGTAGCTCTTGTCTATTCCATATTTGGCTTAAGGAACTTTATCTGTGCTCATTTCAATCTCTGGTTTTATGCAGCACCCCAACTCACCTTTCCCCTTAAGCAAGCATAAGTTGGTTTTCTAAATTTGAGACCCTGTTCTGTTCTGTAATTCAGTTCCTGTGTAGCCAAGTTTACATTCCGTGTATTACTGATATCTTATGATGTTTCTTTTTCTGTGTGACTTATTTCAGTTAGAATCATCATACCTGAATCCACTCATTGTGCTGCTAAGGGCCTGATGACACAGATTTCATTGCTGAGTGATATTGCTTTGTAAGTAAATACCACAACTTCTTTATCCATTTTTCACTTTCTGCGATGTTGAACTTGTACTGTAAACGAGGTTCTTGTAAACAGAGCCGTTCCAAACTTTGGGGTGGCTGTGTCTTTTTGATTTTAATTTCCCTAAGCTATAGGACCATAAGTGGAAGTGCCCTAGGTTCTGTTGCTTTGTTTTTTAGATGTTTCAGGAAACACCATACACTTCTCCCGAGTGGTTGTTGGCAATTTACATCCCGCCCATCAGCATAACAAGGCTCCCAGTTCTCCATGGCCTGTCCTGCCTTTCTGGATTTTACACTTTTTTCAGATGGCCCTTTTGACTGGGGGGAAGTGAGACTTCATTGTAGTGCAGATTTCCTTTGCAAGCTTGCTTGGTTGGCCAAAAAGGGCGTATGCGTTTTTTCCTGAATATATTCAGGAAAAAACGCATACGCCCTTTTTGGCCAAGTGCATCATTGTGGACGTTCTGCCTCTTTTCCTATGCTTTCAATGCAATTCCAGTCTACCTCCTGAAATCGGTTTCCTGCAATTCTGCCCCGCTTTCAAGTCCTCTTGGCAGCCTTACTTCAGTCTATTTTTGGACGATAGCTGTCATTTATAACTCTGCAGGTTTGTGAATTACAGTGCCCCTGAGCTCCTTTCTTCAACTCGCTTTCTTGTGAGCTGGCCGCAACACCGCAGGATGGCTTCAGGCCCTAATCTGGTTCCGGCACGGCACACTGAGCCTTTGGTTATTTCCTCTTCCTGGTGGGAAATGAGACTTAAATTTGCCCGTCCAGACACCTCCAGCTAGCCTCTCATTGGTTCTCGCTATTCCTGTTCATCTTCCGCAGAAATTGCAAACTGGGCCAAACAGGAGGTTAAAGGGACTGACTCTCCAAGTGGGGAGAGTGTTAGTAAAGCGTCTGGAATGTTGCACCCGAGTACCAGGGGAGGAAAACTGAGACATATTTGAACACGTCTCCCGTTCACATGGTTGATCATACTTGGGTTCCATATGCATGTTTTACCTGAAGGAAGAATACCTAAAACCTGGGTAGTCGAAACCCGTGGAATGGGTACCATGCAATATGACTTCAAAGGGTCTTCATTTGCTCACCGAACCTCTCCAATCCTATCACTGCTGCGTTTATGCCCCTGTACACATGCTTGATTCTCTTTCGGAGACATAGCAATCCATAGGTTTTACGATACTTACTAGTCAGGTACATTCTTAGGCGTTTAATTTGCGGTGTTGAGTCCATTTCGTTGAGCAAGGAGTAGCTCTTGTCTATTCCATATTTGGCTTAAGGAACTTTATCTGTGCTCATTTCAATCTCTGGTTTTATGCAGCACCCCAACTCACCTTTCCCCTTAAGCAAGCATAAGTTGGTTTTCTAAATTTGAGACCCTGTTCTGTTCTGTAATTCAGTTCCTGTGTAGCCAAGTTTACATTCCGTGTATTACTGATATCTTATGGTGTTTCTTTTTCTGTGTGACTTATTTCAGTTAGAATCATCATACCTGAATCCACTCATTGTGCTGCTAAGGGCCTGATGACACAGATTTCATTGCTGAGTGATATTGCTTTGTAAGTAAATACCACAACTTCTTTATCCATTTTTCACTTTCTGCGATGTTGAACTTGTACTGTAAACGAGGTTATTGTAAACAGAGCCGTTCCAAACTTTGGGGTGGCTGTGTCTTTTTGATTTTGAATTCCCTAAGCTATAGGACCATAAGTGGAAGTGCCCTAGGCTCTGTTGCTTTGTTTTTTAGATGTTTCAGGAAACACCATACACTTCTCCCGAGTGATTGTTGGCAATTTACATCCCGCTCATCAGCGTAACAAGGCTCCCAGTTCTCCATGGCCTGTCCTGCCTTTCTTGATTTTACACTTTTTTCAGATGGCCCTTTTGACCGGGGGGAAGTGAGACTTCATTGTAGTGCAGATTTCCTTTGCAAGCTTGCTTGGTTGGCCAAAAAGGGCGTATGCGTTTTTTCCCGAATATATTCAGGAAAAAACGCATACGCCCTTTTTGGCCAAGTGCATCATTGTGGACGTTCTGCCTCTTTTCCTATGCATTCAATGCAATTCCAGTCTACCTCCTGAAATCGGTTTCCTGCAATTCTGCCCCGCTTTCAAGTCCTCTTGGCAGCCTTACTTCAGTCTATTTTTGGACGATAGCTGTCATTTATAACTCTGCAGGTTTGTGAATTACAGTGCCCCTGAGCTCCTTTCTTCAACTCGCTTTCTTGTGACCTGGCCGCAACACCGCAGGATGGCTTCAGGCCCTAATCTGGTTCCGGCACGGCACGCTGAGCCTTTGGTTAATTCCTCTTCCTGGTGGGAAATGAGAGTTAAATTTGCCCGTCCAGACACCTCCACCTAGCCTCTCATTGGTTCTCGCTATTCCTGTTCATCTTCCGCAGAAATTGCAAACTGGGCCAAACAGGAGGTTAAAGACACTGACTCTCCAAGTCGGGAGAGTGTTTGTAAAGCGTCTGGAATGTTGCACCTGAGTACCAGGGTACGAAAACTGAGACATATTTGAACACGTCTCCCGATCACATGGTTGATCATACTCTGGGTTCCACATGCATGTTTTAGCTGAAGGAAGAATACCTAAAACCTGGGTAGTTGAAACCCGTGGAATGGGTACCATGCAATATGACTTCAAAGGGTCTTCATTTGCTCACCGAACCTCTCCAATCCTATCACTGCTGCGTTTATGCCCCTGTACACATGCTTGATTCTCTTTCGGAGACATAGCAATCCATAGGTTTTAAGATACTTACTAGTCAGGTACATTCTTAGGCGTTTAATATGCGGTGTTGAGTCCATTTCGTTGAGCGAGGAGTAGCTCTTGTCTATTCCATATTTGACTTAAGGAACTTTATCTGTGCTCATTTCAATCTCTGGTTTTATGCAGCACCCCAACTCACCTTTACCCTTAAGCAAGCATAAGTTGGTTTTCTAAATTTGAGACCCTGTTCTGTTCTGTAATTCAGTTCCTGTGTAGCCAAGTTTACATTCCGTGTATTACTGATATCTTATGATGTTTCTTTTTCTGTGTGACTTACTTCAGTTAGAATCATCATACCTGAATCCACTCATTGTGCTGCTAAGGGCCTGATGACACAGATTTCATTGCTGAGTGATATTGCTTTGTAAGTAAATACCACAACTTCTTTATCCATTTTTCACTTTCTGCGATGTTGAACTTGTACTGTAAACGAGGTTCTTGTAAACAGAGCCGTTCCAAACTTTGGGGTGGCTGTGTCTTTTTGATTTTATTTTCCCTAAGCTATAGGACCATAAGTGGAAGTGCCCTAGGTTCTGTTGCTTTGTTTTTTAGATGTTTCAGGAAACACCATACACTTCTCCCCAGTGGTTTTTGGCAATTTACATCCCGCCCATCAGCATAACAAGGCTCCCAGTTCTCCATGGCCTGTCCTGCCTTTCTGGATTTTACACTTTTTTCAGATGGCCCTTTTGACCGGGGGGAAGTGAGACTTCATTGTAGTGCAGATTTCCTTTGCAAGCTTGCTTGGTTGGCCAAAAAGTGCGTATGCGTTTTTTCCTGAATATATTCAGGAAAAAACGCATACGCCCTTTTTGGCCAAGTGCATCATTGTGGACGTTCTGCCTCTTTTCCTATGCATTCAATGCAATTCCAGTCTACCTCCTGAAATCGGTTTCCTGCAATTCTGCCCCGCTTTCAAGTCCTCTTGGCAGCCTTACTTCAGTCTATTTTTGGACGATAGCTGTCATTTATAACTCTGCAGGTTTGTGAATTACAGTGCCCCTGAGCTCCTTTTTTCAACTCGCTTTCTTGTGACCTGGCCGCAACACCGCAGGATGGCTTCAGGCCCTAATCTGGTTCCGGCACAGCACGCTGAGCCTTTGGTTATTTCCTCTTCCTGGTGGGAAATGAGAGTTAAATTTGCCCGTCCAGACACCTCCAGCTAGCCTCTCATTGGTTCTCGCTATTCCTGTTCATCTTGTGCAGAAATTGCAAACTGGGCCAAACAGGAGGTTAAAGGGACTGACTCTCCAAGTGGGGAGAGTGTTAGTAAAGCGTCTGGAATGTTGCACCCGAGTACCAGGGGAGGAAAACTGAGACATATTTGAACACATCTCCCGATCACATGGTTGATCATACTCTAGGTTCCACATGCATGTTTTAGCTGAAGGAAGAATACCTTAAACCTGGGTAGTTGAAACCTGTGGAATGGGTACCATGCAATATGACTTCAAAGGGTTTTCATTTGCTCACCGAACCTCTCCAATCCTATCACTGCTGCGTTTATGCCCCTGTACACATGCTTGATTCTCTTTCGGAGACATAGCAATCCATAGGTTTTAAGATACTTACTAGTCAGGTACATTCTTAGGCGTTTAATATCGGGTGTTGAGTCCATTTCGTTGAGCAAGGAGTAGCTCTTGTCTATTCCATATTTGGCTTAAGGAACTTTATCTGTGCTCATTTCAATCTCTGGTTTTATGCAGCACCCCAACTCACCTTTACCCTTAAGCAAGAATAAGTTGGTTTTCTAAATTTGAGATCCTGTTCTGTTCTGTAATTCAGTTCCTGTGTAGCCAAGTTTACATTCCGTGTATTACTGATATCTTATGATGTTTCTTTTTCTGTGTGACTTATTTCAGTTAGAATCATCATACCTGAATCCACTCATTGTGCTGCTAAGGGCCTGATGACACAGATTTCATTGCTGAGTGATATTGCTTTGTAAGTAAATACCACAACTTCTTTATCCATTTTTCACTTTCTGCGATGTTGAACTTGAACTGTAAACGACGTTCTTGTAAACAGAGCCCTTCCAAACTTTGGGGTCGCTGTATCTTTTTGATTTTAATTTCCCTAAGCTATAGGACCATAAGTGGAAGTGCCCTAGGTTCTGTTGCTTTGTTTTTTAGATGTTTCAGGAAACACCATACACTTCTCCCGAGTGGTTGTTGGCAATTTACATCCCGCCCATCAGCATAACAAGGCTCCCAGTTCTCCATGGCCTGTCCTGCCTTTCTGGATTTTACACTTTTTTCAGATGGCCCTTTTGACCGGGGGGAAGTGAGACTTCATTGTAGTGCAGATTTCCTTTGCAAGCTTGCTTGGTTGGCCAAAAAGGGCGTATGCGTTTTTTCCTGAATATATTCAGGAAAAAACGCATACGCCCTTTTTGGCCAAGTGCATCATTGTGGACGTTCTGCCTCTTTTCCTATGCATTCAATGCAATTCCAGTCTACCTCCTGAAATCGGTTTCCTGCAATTCTGCCCCGCTTTCAAGTCCTCTTGGCAGCCTTACTTCAGTCTATTTTTGGACGATAGCTGTCATTTATAACTCTGCAGGTTTGTGAATTACAGTGCCCCTGAGCTCCTTTTTTCAACTCGCTTTCTTGTGACCTGGCCGTAACACCGCAGGATGGCTTCAGGCCCTAATCTGGTTCCGGCACAGCACGCTGAGCCTTTGGTTATTTCCTCTTCCTGGTGGGAAATGAGAGTTAAATTTGCCCGTCCAGACACCTCCAGCTAGCCTCTCATTGGTTCTCGCTATTCCTGTTCATCTTCCGCAGAAATTGCAAACTGGGCCAAACAGGAGGTTAAAGGGACTGACTCTCCAAGTGGGGAGAGTGTTAGTAAAGCGTCTGGAATGTTGCACCCGAGTACCAGGGGAGGAAAACTGAGACATATTTGAACACGTCTCCCGATCACATGGTTGATCATACTCTAGGTTCCACATGCATGTTTTAGCTGAAGGAAGAATACCTTAAACCTGGGTAGTTGAAACCTGTGGAATGGGTACCATGCAATATGACTTCAAAGGGTCTTCATTTGCTCACCGAACCTCTCCAATCCTATCACTGCTGCGTTTATGCCCCTGTACACATGCTTGATTCTCTTTCGGAGACATAGCAATCCATAGGTTTTAAGATACTTACTAGTCAGGTACATTCTTAGGCGTTTAATATCGGGTGTTGAGTCCATTTCGTTGAGCAAGGAGTAGCTCTTGTCTATTCCATATTTGGCTTAAGGAACTTTATCTGTGCTCATTTCAATCTCTGGTTTTATGCAGCACCCCAACTCACCTTTCCCCTTAAGCAAGCATAAGTTGGTTTTCTAAATTTGAGACCCTGTTCTGTTCTGTAATTCAGTTCCTGTGTAGCCAAGTTTACATTCCATGTATTACTGATATCTTATGATGTTTCTTTTTCTGTGTGACTTATTTCAGTTAGAATCATCATACCTGAATCCACTCATTGTGCTGCTAAGTGCCTGATTACACAGATTTCATTGCTGAGTGATATTGCTTTGTAAGTAAATACCACAACTTCTTTATCCATTTTTCACTTTCTGCGATGTTGAACTTGTACTGTAAACGAGATTCTTGTAAACAGAGCCGTTCCAAACTTTGGGGTGGCTGTGTCTTTTTGATTTTAAATTCCCTAAGCTATAGGACCATAAGTGGAAGTGCCCTAGGTTCTGTTGCTTTGTTTTTTAGATGTTTCAGGAAACACCATACTCTTCTCCGGAGTGGTTGTTGGCAATTTACATCCCGCCCATCAGCATAACAAGGCTCCCAGTTCTCCATGGCCTGTCCTGCCTTTCTGGATTTTACACTTTTTTCAGATGGCCCTTTTGACCGGGGGGAAGTGAGACTTCATTGTAGTGCAGATTTCCTTTGCAAGCTTGCTTGGTTGGCCAAAAAGGGCGTATGCGTTTTTTCCTGAATATATTCAGGAAAAAACGCATACGCCCTTTTTGGCCAAGTGCATCATTGTGGACGTTCTGCCTCTTTTCCTATGCTTTCAATGCAATGCCAGTCTACCTCCTGAAATCGGTTTCCTGCAATTCTGCCCCGCTTTCAAGTCCTCTTGGCAGCCTTACTTCAGTCTATTTTTGGACGATAGCTGTCATTTATAACTCTGCAGGTTTGTGAATTACAGTGCCCCTGAGCTCCTTTCTTCAACTCGCTTTCTTGTGCCCTGGCCGCAACACAGCAGGATGGCTTCAGGCCCTAATCTGGTTCCGGCACGGCACGCTGAGCCTTTGGTTAATTCCTCTTCCTGGTGGGAAATGAGAGTTAAATTTGCCCGTCCAGACACCTCCAGCTAGCCTCTCATTGGTTCTCGCTATTCCTGTTCATCTTCCGCAGAAATTGCAAACTGGGCCAAACAGGAGGTTAAAGACACTGACTCTCCAAGTCGGGAGAGTGTTAGTAAAGCGTCTGGAATGTTGCACCCGAGTACCAGGGTACGAAAACTGAGACATATTTGAACACGTCTCCCGATCACATGGTTGATCATACTCTGGGTTCCACATGCATGTTTTAGCTGAAGGAAGAATACCTAAAACCTGGGTAGTTGAAACCCGTGGAATGGGTACCATGCAATATGACTTCAAAGGGTCTTCATTTGCTCACCGAACCTCTCCAATCCTATCACTGCTGCGTTTATGCCCCTGTACACATGCTTGATTCTCTTTCGGAGACATAGCAATCCATAGGTTTTAAGATACTTACTAGTCAGGTACATTCTTAGGCGTTTAATATGCGGTGTTGAGTCCATTTCGTTGAGCAAGGAGTAGCTCTTGTCTATTCCATATTTGACTTAAGGAACTTTATCTGTGCTCATTTCAATCTCTGGTTTTATGCAGCACCCCAACTCACCTTTACCCTTAAGCAAGCATAAGTTGGTTTTCTAAATTTGAGACCCTGTTCTGTTCTGTAATTCAGTTCCTGTGTAGCCAAGTTTACATTCCGTGTATTACTGATATCTTATGATGTTTCTTTTTCTGTGTGACTTACTTCAGTTAGAATCATCATACCTGAATCCACTCATTGTGCTGCTAAGGGCCTGATGACACAGATTTCATTGCTGAGTGATATTGCTTTGTAAGTAAATACCACAACTTCTTTATCCATTTTTCACTTTCTGCGATGTTGAACTTGTACTGTAAACGAGGTTCTTGTAAACAGAGCCGTTCCAAACTTTGGGGTGGCTGTGTCTTTTTGATTTTATTTTCCCTAAGCTATAGGACCATAAGTGGAAGTGCCCTAGGTTCTGTTGCTTTGTTTTTTAGATGTTTCAGGAAACACCATACACTTCTCCCCAGTGGTTGTTGGCAATTTACATCCCGCCCATCAGCATAACAAGGCTCCCAGTTCTCCATGGCCTGTCCTGCCTTTCTGGATTTTACACTTTTTTCAGATGGCCCTTTTGACCGGGGGGAAGTGAGACTTCATTGTAGTGCAGATTTCCTTTGCAAGCTTGCTTGGTTGGCCAAAAAGTGCGTATGCGTTTTTTCCTGAATATATTCAGGAAAAAACGCATACGCCCTTTTTGGCCAAGTGCATCATTGTGGACGTTCTGCCTCTTTTCCTATGCTTTCAATGCAATTCCAGTCTACCTCCTGAAATCGGTTTCCTGCAATTCTGCCCCGCTTTCAAGTCCTCTTGGCAGCCTTGCTTCAGTCTATTTTTGGACGATAGCTGTCATTTATAACTCTGCAGGTTTGTGAATTACAGTGCCCCTGAACTCCTTTCTTCAACTCGCTTTCTTTTGAGCTGGCCGCAACACAGCAGGATGTCTTCAGGCCCTAATCTGGTTCCGATACGGCACGCTGAGCCTTTGGTTATTTCCTCTTCCTGGTGGGAAATGAGAGTTAAATTTGCCCGTCCAGACACCTCCAGCTAGCCTCTCATTGGTTCTCGCTATTCCTGTTCATCTTCTGCAGAAATTGCAAACTGGGCCAAACAGGAGGTTAAAGGCGCTGACTCTCCAAGTGGGGAGAGTGTTAGTAAAGCGTCTGGAATGTTGCACCCGAGTACCAGGGGAGGAAAACTGAGACATATTTGAACACATCTCCCGTTCACATGGTTGATCATACTTGGGTTCCACATGCATATTTTAGCTGAAGGAAGAATACCTTAAACCTGGAGAGTTGAGACCCGTGGAATGGGTACCATGCAATATGACTTCAAAGGGTCTTCATTTGCTCACCGAACCTCTCCAATCCTATCACTGCTGCGTTTATGCCCCTGTACACATGCTTGATTCTCTTTTGGAGACATAGCAATCCATAGGTTTTACGATACTTACTAGTCAGGTACATTCTTAGGCGTTTAATATGCGGTGTTGAGTCCATTTCGTTGAGCAAGGAGTAGCTCTTGTCTATTCCATATTTGACTTAAGGAACTTTATCTGTGCTCATTTCAATCTCTGGTTTTATGCAGCACCCCACCTCACCTTTACCCTTAAGCAAGCATAAGTTGGTTTTCTAAATTTGAGACCCTGTTCTGTTCTGTAATTCAGTTCCTGTGTAGCCAAGTTTACATTCCGTGTATTACTGATATCTTATGATGTTTCTTTTTCTGTGTGACTTATTTCAGTTAGAATCATCATACCTGAATCCACTCATGTTCTGCTAAGGGCCTGATGACATAGATTTCATTGCTGAGTGATATTGCTTTGTAAGTAAATACCACAACTTCTTTATCCATTTTTCACTTTCTGCGATGTTGAACTTGTACTGTAAACGAGGTTCTTGTAAACAGAGGCGTCCCAAACTTTGGGGTGGCTGTGTCTTTATGATTTTAATTTCCCTAAGCTATAGGACCATAAGTGGCAGTGCCCTAGGCTCTGTTGCTTTGTGTTTTAGATGTTTCAGGAAACACCATACACTTCTCCCAAGTGTCTGTTGGCAATTTACATCCCGCCCATCAGCATAACAAGGCTCCCAGTTCTCCATGGCCTGTCCTGCCTTTCTGGATTTTACACTTTTTTCAGATGGCCCTTTTGACCGGGGGGAAGTGAGACTTCATTGTAGTGCAGATTTCTTTGCAAGCTTGCTTGGTTGGCCAAAAAGGGCGTATGCGTTTTTTCCTGAATATATTCAGGAAAAAACGCATACGCCCTTTTTGGCCAAGTGCATCATTGTGGACGTTCTGCCTCTTTTCCTATGCTTTCAATGCAATTTCAGTCTACCTCCTGAAATCGGTTTCCTGCAATTCTGCCCCGCTTTCAAGTCCTCTTGGCAGCCTTACTTCAGTCTATTTCTGGACGATAGCTGTCATTTATAACTCTGCAGGTTTGTGAATTACAGTGCCCCTGAGCTCCTTTCTTCAACTCGCTTTCTTGTGACCTGGCCGCAACACCGCAGGATGGCTTCAGGCCCTAATCTGGTTCTGGCACGGCACGCTGAGCCTTTGGTTATTTCCTCCTCCTGGTGGGAAATGAGAGTTAAATTTGCCCGTCCAGACACCTCCAGCTAGCCTCTCATTGGTTCTCGCTATTCCTGTTCATCTTCCGCAGAAATTGCAAACTGGGCCAAACAGGAGGTTAAAGGCGCTGACTCTCCAAGTGGGGAGAGTGTTAGTAAAGCATCTGGAATGTTGCACCCGAGTACCAGGGGAGGAAAACTGAGACATATTTGAACACGTCTCCCGATCACATGGTTGATCATACTCTGGGTTCCACATGCATGTTTTAGCTGAAGGAAGAATACCTAAAACCTGGGTAGTTGAAACCCATGGAATGGGTACCATGCAATATGACTTCAAAGGGTCTTCATTTGCTCACCGAACCTCTCCAATCCTATCACTGCTGCGTTTATGCCCCTGTACACATGCTTGATTCTCTTTCGGAGACATAGCAATCTATAGGTTTTAAGATACTTACTAGTCAGGTACATTCTTAGGCATTTATTATGCAGTGTTGAGTCCATTTCGTTGAGCAAGGAGTAGCTCTTGTCTATTCCATATTTGGCTTCAGGAACTTTATCTGTGCTCATTTCAATCTCTGGTTTTATGCAGCACCCCAACTCACCTTTTCCTTTAAGCAAGCATAAGTTGTTTTTCTAAATTTGAGACCCTGTTCTGTTCTGTAATTCAGTTCCTGTGTAGCCAAGTTTACATTCCGTGTATTACTGATATCTTATGATGTTTCTTTTTCTGTGTGACTTATTTCAGTTAGAATCATCATACCTGAATCCACTCATTGTGCTGCTAAGGGCCTGATGATACAGATTTCATTGCTGAGTGATATTGCTTTGTAAGTAAATACCACAACTTCTTTATCCATTTTTCACTTTCTGCGATGTTGAACTTGTACTGTAAACGAGTTTCTTGTAAACAGAGCCGTTCCAAACTTTGGGGTGGCTGTGTCTTTTTGATTTTAATTTCCCTAAGCTATAGGACCATAAGTGGAAGTGCCCTAGGTTCTGTTGCTTTGTTTTTTAGATGTTTCAGGAAACACCATACACTTCTCCGGAGTGGTTGTTGGCAATTTACATCCCGCCCATCAGCATAACAAGGCTCCCAGTTCTCCATGGACTGTCCTGCCTTTCTGGATTTTACACTTTTTTCAGACGGCCCTTTTGACCGGGGGGAAGTGAGACTTCATTGTAGTGCAGATTTCCTTTGCAAGCTTGCTTGGTTGGCCAAAAAGGGCGTATGCGTTTTTTCCTGAATATATTCAGGAAAAAACGCATACGCCCTTTTTGGCCAAGTGCATCATTGTGGACGTTCTGCCTCTTTTCCTATGCTTTCAATGCAATTCCAGTCTACCTCCTGAAATCGGTTTCCTGCAATTCTGCCCCGCTTTCAAGTCCTCTTGGCAGCCTTACTTCAGTCTATTTTTGGACGATAGCTGTCATTTATAACTCTGCAGGTTTGTGAATTACAGTGCCCCTGAGCTCCTTTCTTCAACTCGCTTTCTTTTGAGCTGGCCGCAACACCGCAGGATGGCTTCAGGCCCTAATCTGGCTCCGGTACGGCCCGTTGAGCCTTTGGTTATTTCCTCTTCCTGGTGGGAAATGAGAGTTAAATTTGCCCGTCCAGACACCTCCAGCTAGCCTCTCATTGGTTCTCGCTATTCCTGTTCATCTTCCGCAGAAATTGCAAACTGGGCCAAACAGGAGGTTAAAGGCGCTGACTCTCCAAGTGGGGAGAGTGTTAGTAAAGCGTCTGGAATGTTGCACCCGAGTACCAGGGGAGGAAAACTGAGACATATTTGAACACGTCTCCCGTTCAGATGGTTGATCATACTTGGGTTCCACATGCATGTTTTAGCTGAAGGAAGAATACCTTAAACCTGGAGAGTTGAGACCCGTGTAATGGGTACCATGCAATATGACTTCAAAGGGTCCTCATTTGCTCACCAAACCTCTCCAATCCTATCACTGCTGCGTTTATGCCCCTGTACACATGCTTGATTCTCTTTTGGAGACATAGCAATCCATAGGTTTTACGATACTTACTAGTCAGGTACATTCTTAGGCGTTTAATATGCGGTGTTGAGTCCATTTCGTTGAGCAAGGAGTAGCTCTTGTCTATTCCATATTTGACTTAAGGAACTTTATCTGTGCTCATTTCAATCTCTGGTTTTATGCAGCACCCCAACTCACCTTTACCCTTAAGTAAGCATAAGTTGGTTTTCTAAATTTGAGACCCTGTTCTGTTCTGTAATTCAGTTCCTGTGTAGCCAAGTTTACATTCCGTGTATTACTGATATCTTATGATGTTTCTTTTTCTGTGTGACTTATTTCAGTTAGAATCATCATACCTGAATCCACTCATTGTGCTGCTAAGGGCCTGATGATACAGATTTCATTGCTGAGTGATATTGCTTTTTAAGTAAATACCACAACTTCTTTATCCATTTTTCACTTTCTGCGATGTTGAACTTGTACTGTAAACGAGGTTCTTGTAAACAGAGCCGTTCCAAACTTTGGGGTGGCTGTGTCTTTTTGATTTTAATTTCCCTATGCTATAGGACCATAAGTGGAAGTGCCCTAGGTTCTGTTGCTTTGTTTTTTAGATGTTTCAGGAAACACCATACACTTCTCCCGAGTGGTTGTTGGCAATTTACATCCCGCCCATCAGCATAACAAGGCTCCCAGTTCTCCATGGCCTGTCCTGCCTTTCTGGATTTTACACTTTTTTAAGATGGCCCTTTTGACCAGGGGGAAGTGAGACTTCATTGTAGTGCAGATTTCCTTTGCAAGCTTGCTTGGTTGGCCAAAAAGGGCGTATGCGTTTTTTCCTGAATATATTCAGGAAAAAACGCATACGCCCTTTTTGGCCAAGTGCATCATTGTGGACGTTCTGCCTCTTTTCCTATGCTTTCAATGCAATTCCAGTCTACCTCCTGAAATCGGTTTCCTGCAATTCTGCTCCGCTTTCAAGTCCTCTTGGCAGCCTTACTTCAGTCTATTTTTGGACGATAGCTGTCATTTATAACTCTGCAGGTTTGTGAATTACAGTGCCCCTGCGCTCCTTTCTTCAACTCGGTTTCTTTTGAGCTGGCCGCAACACCGCAGGATGGCTTCAGACCCTAATCTGGTTCCGGCACGGCACGCTGAGCCTTTGGTTAATTCCTCTTCCTGGTGGGAAATGAGAGTTAAATTTGCCCGTCCAGACACCTCCAGCTAGCCTCTCATTGGTTCTCGCTATTCCTGTTCATCTTCCGCAGAAATTGCAAACTGGGCCAAACAGGAGGTTAAAGGGACTGACTCTCCAAGTGGGGAGAGTGTTAGTAAAGCGTCTGGAATGTTGCACCCGAGTACCATGGGAGGAAAACTGAGACATATTTGAACACGTCTCCCGATCACATGGTTGATCATACTCTAGGTTCCACATGCATGTTATAGCTGAAGGAAGAATACCTTGAACCTGGGTAGTTGAAACCTGTGGAATGGGTACCATGCAATATGACTTCAAAGGGTCTTCATTTGCTCACCGAAACTCTCCAATCCTATCACTGCTGCGTTTATGCCCCTGTACACATGCTTGATTCTCTTTCGGAGACATAGCAATCCATAGGTTGTAAGATACTTACTAGTCAGGTACATTCTTAGGCGTTTAATATGGGGTGTTGAGTCCATTTCGTTGAACAAGGAGTAGCTCTTGTCTATTCCATATTTGGCTTAAGGAACTTTATCTGTGCTCATTTCAATCTCTGGTTTTATGCAGCACCCCAACTCACCTCTACCCTTAAGCAAGAATAAGTTGGTTTTCTAAATTTGAGACCCTGTTCTGTTCTGTAATTCAGTTCCTGTGTAGCCAAGTTTACATTCCGTGTATTAGTGATATCTTATGATGTTTCTTTTTCTGTGTGACTTATTTCAGTTAGAATCATCATACCTGAATCCACTCATTGTGCTGCTAAGGGCCTGATGACACAGATTTCATTGCTGAGTGATATTGCTTTGTAAGTAAATACCACAACTTCTTTATCCATTTTTCACTTTCTGCGATGTTGAACTTGTACTGTAAACGAGGTTCTTGTAAACAGAGCCGTTCCAAACTTTCGGGTGGCTGTGTCTTTTTGATTTTAATTTCCCTAATCTATAGGACCATAAGTGGAAGTGCCCTAGGTTCTGTTGCTTTGTTTTTTAGATGTTTCAGGAAACACCATACACTTCTCCCGAGTGTCTGTTGGCAATTTACATCCCGCCCATCAGCATAACAAGGCTCCCAGTTCTCCATGGCCTGTCCTGCCTTTCTGGATTTTACACTTTTCTCAGATGGCCCTTTTGACCGGGGGGAAGTGAGACTTCATTGTAGTGCAGATTTCCTTTGCAAGCTTGCTTGGTTGGCCAAAAAGGGCGTATGCGTTTCTTCCTGAATATATTCAGGAAAAAACGCATACGCCCTTTTTGGCCAAGTGCATCATTGTGGACGTTCTGCCTCTTTTCCTATGCTTTCAATGCAATTCCAGTCTACCTCCTGAAATCGGTTTCCTGCAATTCTGCCCCGCTTTCAAGTCCTCTTGGCAGCCTTACTTCAGTCTATTTTTGGACGATAGCTGTCATTTATAACTCTGCAGGTTTGTGAATTACAGTGCCCCTGAGCTCCTTTCTTCAACTCGCTTTCTTTTGAGCTGGCCGCAACACCGCAGGATGGCTTCAGGCCCTAATCTGGTTCCGGTACGGCACGCTGAGCCTTTGGTTATTTCCTCTTCCTGGTGGGAAATGAGAGTTAAATTTGCCCGTCCAGACACCTCCAGCTAGCCTCTCATTGGTTCTCGCTATTCCTGTTCATCTTCCGCAGAAATTGCAAACTGTGCCAAACAGGAGGTTAAAGGTGCTGACTCTCCAAGTGGGGAGAGTGTTAGTAAAGCGTCTGGAATGTTGCACCCGAGTACCAGGGGAGGAAAACTGAGACATATTTGAACACGACTCCCGTTCGCACGGTTGATCATACTCTGGGTTCCACATGCATGT
This sequence comes from Stenella coeruleoalba, assembly GCF_951394435.1. Taxonomy (NCBI): domain Eukaryota; kingdom Metazoa; phylum Chordata; class Mammalia; order Artiodactyla; family Delphinidae; genus Stenella; species Stenella coeruleoalba. The sequence goes on from NW_027645923.1 coordinate 62,816, forward strand.
TTTAGCTGAAGGAAGAATACCTAAAACCTGTGTTGTTGAAACCCGTGGAATGGGTACCATGCAATATGACTTCAAAGGGTCTTCATTTGCTCACCGAACCTCTCCAATCCTATCACTGCTGCGTTTATGCCCCTGTACACATGCTTGATTCTCTTTCGGAGACATAGCAATCCATAGGTTTTAAGATACTTACAAGTCAGGTACATTCTTAGGCGTTTAATATGGGGTGTTGAGTCCATTTCGTTGAGCAACGAGTAGCTCTTGTCTATTCCATATTTGGCTTAAGGAACTTTATCTGTGCTCATTTCAATCTCTGGTTTTATGCAGCACCCCAACTCACCTTTCCCCTTAAGCAAGCATAAGTTGGTTTTCTAAATTTGAGACCCTGTTCTGTTTTGGAATGCAGTTCCTGTGTAGCCAAGTTTAATTCCGTGTATTAGTGATATCTTATGATGTTTCTTTTTCTGTGTGACTTATTTCAGTTAGAATCATCGTACCTGAATCCACTCATTATGCTGCTACGGGCCTGATGACATAGATTTCATTGCTGAGTGATACTGCATTGTACGTAAGTACCACAAGTTCTTTATCCATTTTTCACTTTCTGTGATATTGAACTAGTACGGTAAACGAGTTTCTTGTAAACAGAGGCGTCCCAAACTTTGGGGTGGCTGTGTCTTTTTGATTTTAATTTCCCTAAGCTATAGGACCATAAGTTGAAGTGCCCTAGGCTCTGTTGCTTTGTTTTTTAGATGTTTCAGGAAACACCATACACTTTTCCGGAGTGGTTGTTGGCAATTTACATCCCGCCCATCAGCATAACAAGGCTCCCAGTTCTCCATGGCCTGTCCTGCCTTTCTGGATTTTACACTTTTTTCAGATGGCCCTTTTGACCGGGGGGAAGTGAGACTTCATTGTAGTGCAGATTTCCTTTGCAAGCTTGCTTGGTTGGCCAAAAAGGGCGTATGCGTTTTTTCCTGAATATATTCAGGAAAAAACGCATACGCCCTTTTTGGCCAAGTGCATCATTGTGGAAGTTCTGCCTCTTTTCCTATGCTTTCAATGCAATTCCAGTCTACCTCCTGAAATCGGTTTCCTGCAATTCTGCCCCGCTTTCAAGTCCTCTTGGCAGCCTTACTTCAGTCTATTTTTGGACGATAGCTGTCATTTATAACTCTGCAGGTTTGTGAATTACAGTGACCCTGAGCTCCTTTCTTCAACTTGCTTTCTTGTGACCTGGCCGCAACACCGCAGGATGGCTTCAGGCCCTAATCTGGTTCCGGCACGGCACGCTGAGCCTTTGGTTATTTCCTCTTCCTGGTGGGAAATGAGAGTTAAATTTGCCCGTCCAGACACCTCCAGCTAGTCTCTCATTTGTTCTCGCTATTCCTGTTCATCTTCCGCAGAAATTGCAAACTGGGCCAAACAGGAGGTTAAAGGCACTGACTCTCCAAGTGGGGAGAGTGTTAGTAAAGCGTCTGGAATGTTGCACCCGAGTACCAGGGGAGGAAAACTGAGACATATTTGAACACGTCTCCCGTTCACATGGTTGATCATACTTGGGTTCCACATGCATGTTTTAACTGAAGGAAGAATACCTTAAACCTGGAGAGTTGAGACCCGTGTAATGGGTACCATGCAATATGACTTCAAAGGGTCTTCATTTGCTCACCGAACCTCTCCAATCCTATCACTGCTGCGTTTATGCCCCTGTACACATGCTTGATTCTCTTTTGGAGACATAGCAATCCATAGGTTTTACGATACTTACTAGTCAGGTACATTCTTAGGCGTTTAATATGCGATGTTGAGTCCATTTCTTTGAGCAAGGAGTAGCGCTTGTCTATTCCATATTTGACTTAAGGAACTTTATCTGTGCTCATTTCAATCTCTGGTTTCATGCAGCACCCCAACTCACCTTTACCCTTAAGCAAGCATAAGTTGGTTTTCTAAATTTGAGACCCTGTTCTGTTCTGTAATTCAGTTCCTGTGTAGCCAAGTTTACATTCCATGTATTACTGATATCTTATGATGTTTCTTTTTCTGTGTGACTTATTTCAGTTAGAATCATCATACCTGAATCCACTCATTGTGATGCTAAGGGCCTGATGACATAGATTTCATTGCTGAGTGATATTGCTTTGTAAGTAAATACCACAACTTCTTTATCCATTTTTCACTTTCTGTGATGTTGAACTTGTACTGTAAACGAGGTTGTTGTAAACAGAGGCGTCCCAAACTTTGGGGTGGCTGTGTCTTTTTGATTTTAATTTCCCTAAGCTATAGGACCATAAGTGGCAGTGCCCTAGGCTCTGTTGCTTTGTTTTTTAGATGTTTCAGGAAACACCATACACTTCTCCCCAGTGTCTGTTGGCAATTTACATCCCGCCCATCAGCATAACAAGGCTCCCAGTTCTCCATGGCCTGTCCTGCCTTTCTGGATTTTACACTTTTTTCAGATGGCCCTTTTGACCGGGGGGAAGTGAGACTTCATTGTAGTGCAGATTTCCTTTGCAAGCTTGCTTGGTTGGCCAAAAAGGGCGTTTGCGGTTTTTCCTGAATATATTCAGGAAAAAACGCATACGCCCTTTTTGGCCAAGTGCATCATTGTGGACGTTCTGCCTCTTTTCCTATGCTTTCAATGCAATTCCAGTCTACCTCCTGAAATCGGTTTCCTGCAATTCTGCCCCGCTTTCAAGTCTTCTTGGCAGCCTTACTTCAGTCTATTTTTGGACGATAGCTGTCATTTATAACTCTGCAGGTTTGTGAATTACAGTGCCCCTGAGCTCCTTTCTTCAACTCGCTTTCTTTTGAGCTGGCCGCAACACCGCAGGATGGCTTCAGGCCCTAATCTGGTTCCGGCACGGCACGCTGAGCCTTTGGTTATTTCCTCTTCCTGGTGGGACATGAGAGTTAAATTTGCCCGTCCAGACACCTCCAGCTAGCGTCTCATTGGTTCTCGCTATTCCTGTTCATCTTCCGCAGAAATTGCAAACTGGGCCAAACAGGAGGTTAAAGGCGCTGACTCTCCAAGTGGGGAGACTGTTAGTAAAGCGTCTGGAATGTTGCACCCGAGTACCAGGGGAGGAAAACTGAGACATATTTGAACACGTCTCCCGTTCACATGGTTGATCATACTTGGGTTCCACATGCATGTTTTAGCTGAAGGAAGAATACCTAAAACCTGGGTAGTTGAAACCCGTGGCATGGGTACCATGCAATATGACTTCAAAGGGTCTTCATTAGCTCACCGAACCTCTCCAATCCTATCACTGCTGCGTTTATGCCCCTGTACACATGCTTGATTCTCTTTTGGAGACATAGCAATCCATAGGTTTTACGATACTTACTAGTCAGGTATATTCTTAGGCGTTTAATATGCGGTGTTGAGTCCATTTCGTTGAGCAAGGAGTAGCTCTTGTCTATTCCATATTTGACTTAAGGAACTTTATCTGTGCTCATTTCAATCTCTGGTTTTATGCAGCACCCCACCTCACCTTTACCCTTAAGCAAGCATAAGTTGGTTTTCTAAATTTAAGACCCTGTTCTGTTCTGTAATTCAGTTCCTGTGTAGCCAAGTTTACATTCCGTGTATTACTGATATCTTATGATGTTTCTTTTTCTGTGTGACTTATTTCAGTTAGAATCATCATACCTGAATCCACTCATTGTTCTGCTAAGGGCCTGATGACATAGATTTCATTGCTGAGTGATATTGCTTTGTAAGTAAATACCACAACTTCTTTATCCATTTTTCACTTTCTGCGATGTTGAACTTGTACTGTAAACGAGGTTCTTGTAAACAGAGGCGTCCCAAACTTTGGGGTGGCTGTGTCTTTTTGATTTTAATTTCCCTAAGCTATAGGACCATAAGTGGCAGTGCCCTAGGCTCTGTTGCTTTGTGTTTTAGATGTTTCAGGAAACACCATACACTTCTCCCGAGTGTCTGTTGGCAATTTACATCCCGCCCATCAGCATAACAAGGCTCCCAGTTCTCCATGGCCTGTCCTGCCTTTCTGGATTTTACACTTTTTTCAGATGGCCCTTTTGACCGGGGGGAAGTGAGACTTCATTGTAGTGCAGATTTCCTTTGCAAGCTTGCTTGGTTGGCCAAAAAGTGCGTATGCGTTTTTTCCTGAATATATTCAGGAAAAAACGCATACGCCCTTTTTGGCCAAGTGCATCATTGTGGACGTTCTGCCTCTTTTCCTATGCTTTCAATGCAATTCCAGTCTACCTCCTGAAATCGGTTTCCTGCAATTCTGCCCCGCTTTCAAGTCCTCTTGGCAGCCTTACTTCAGTCTATTTTTGGACGATAGCTGTCATTTATAACTCTGCAGGTTTGTGAATTACAGTGCCCCTGAGCTCCTTTTTTCAACTCGCTTTCTTGTGACCTGGCCGCAACACCGCAGGATGGCTTCAGGCCCTAATCTGGTTCCGGCACGGCACGCTGAGCCTTTGGTTATTTCCTCTTCCTGGTGGGAAATGAGAGTTAAATTTGCCCGTCCAGACACCTCCAGCTAGCCTCTCATTGGTTCTCGCTATTCCTGTTCATCTTCCGCAGAAATTGCAAACTGGGCCAAACAGGAGGTTAAAGGCGCTGACTCTCCAAGTGGGGAGAGTGTTAGTAAAGCGTCTGGAATGTTGCACCCGAGTACCAGGGGAGGAAAACTGAGACATATTTGAACACGTCTCCCGTTCAAATGGTTGATCATACTTGGGTTCCACATGCATGTTTTAGCTGAAGGAAGAATACCTTAAACCTGGAGAGTTGAGACCCGTGTAATGGGTACCATGCAATATGACTTCAAAGGGTCCTCATTTGCTCACCAAACCTCTCCAATCCTATCACTGCTGCGTTTATGCCCCTGTACACATGCTTGATTCTCTTTTGGAGACATAGCAATCCATAGGTTTTACGATACTTACTAGTCAGGTACATTCTTAGGCGTTTAATATGCGATGTTGAGTCCATTTCTTTGAGCAAGGAGTAGCGCTTGTCTATTCCATATTTGACTTAAGGAACTTTATCTGTGCTCATTTCAATCTCTGGTTTTATGCAGCACCCCAACTCACCTTTACCCTTAAGCAAGAATAAGTTGGTTTTCTAAATTTGAGACCCTGTTTTGTTCTGTAATTCAGTTCCTGTCTAGCCAAGTTTACATTCCGTGTATTACTGATATCTTATGATGTTTCTTTTTCTGTGTGACTTATTTCAGTTAGAATCATCATACCTGAATCCACTCATTGTGCTGCTAAGGGCCTGATGACACAGATTTCATTGCTGAGTGATATTGCTTTGTAAGTAGATACCACAACTTCTTTATCCATTTTTCACTTTCTGCGATGTTGAACTTGTACTGTAAACGAGGTTCTTGTAAACAGAGCCGTTCCAAACTTTGGGGTGGCTGTGTCTTTTTGATTTTAATTTCCCTAAGCTATAGGACCATAAGTGGAAGTGCCCTAGGTTCTGTTGCTTTGTTTTTTAGATGTTTCAGGAAACACCATACACTTCTCCCGAGTGGTTGTTGGCAATTTACATCCCGTCCATCAGCATAACAAGGCTCCCAGTTCTCCATGGCCTGTCCTGCCTTTCTGGATTTTACACTTTTTTCAGATGGCCCTTTTGACCGGGGGGAAGTGAGACTTCATTGTAGTGCAGATTTCCTTTGCAAGCTTGCTTGGTTGGCCAAAAAGTGCGTATGCGTTTTTTCCTGAATATATTCAGGAAAAAACGCATACGCCCTTTTTGGCCAAGTGCATCATTGTGGACGTTCTGCCTCTTTTCCTATGCTTTCAATGCAATTCCAGTCTACCTCCTGAAATCGGTTTCCTGCAATTCTGCCCCGCTTTCAAGTCCTCTTGGCAGCCTTACTTCAGTCTATTTTTGGACGATAGCTGTCATTTATAACTCTGCAGGTTTGTGAATTACAGTGCCCCTGCGCTCCTTTCTTCAACTCGGTTTCTTTTGAGCTGGCCGTAACACCGCAGGATGACTTCAGGCCCTAATCTGGTTCCTGTACGGCACACTGAGCCTTTGGTTATTTCCTCTTCCTGGTGGGAAATGAGAGTTAAATTTGCCCGTCCAGACACCTCCAGCTAGCCTCTCATTGGTTCTCGCTATTCCTGTTCATCTTCCGCAGAAATTGCAAACTGGGCCAAACAGGAGGTTAAAGGCGCTGACTCTCCAAGTGGGGAGAGTGTTAGTAAAGCGTCTGGAATGTTGCACCCGAGTACCAGGGGAGGAAAACTGAGACATATTTGAACACGTCTCCCGATCACATGGTTGATCATACTCTGGGTTCCACATGCATGTTTTACCTGAAGGAAGAATACCTAAAACCTGGGTAGTTGAAACCCGTGGAATGGGTACCATGCAATATGACTTCAAAGGGTCTTCATTTGCTCACCGAACCTCTCCAATCCTATCACTGCTGCGTTTATGCCCCTGTACACATGCTTGATTCTCTTTCGGAGACATAGCAATCCATAGGTTTTAAGATACTTACTAGTCAGGTACATTCTTCGGCGTTTAATATGCGGTGTTGAGTCCATTTCATTGAGCAAGGAGTAGCTCTTGTCTATTCCATATTTGGCTTAAGGAACTTTATCTGTGCTCATTTCAATCTCTGGTTTTATGCAGCAACCCAACTCACCTTTCCCCTTAAGCAAGCATAAGTTGGTTTTCTAAATTTGAGAACCTGTTCTGTTTTGGAATTCAGTTCCTGTGTAGCCAAGTTTACATTCCGTGTATTAGTGATATCTTATGATGTTTCTTTTTCTGTGTGACTTACTTCAGTTAGAATCATCGTACCTGAATCTACTCATTATGCTGCTACGGGCCTGATTACATAGATTTCATTGCTGAGTTATACTGCATTGTACGTAAGTACCACAAGTTCTTTATCCATTTTTCACTTTCTGCGATGTTGAACTTGTACTGTAAACGAGGTTCTTGTAAACAGAGCCGTTCCAAACTTTGGGGTGGCTGTGTCTTTTTGATTTTAATTTCCCTAAGCTATAGGACCATAAGTGGAAGTGCCCTAGGCTCTGTTGCTTTGTTTTTTAGATGTTTCAGGAAACACCATACACTTCTCCCGAGTGGTTGTTGGCAATTTACATCCCGCCCATCAGCATAACAAGGCTCCCAGTTCTCCATGGCCTGTCCTGCCTTTCTGGATTTTACACTTTTTTCAGATGGCCCTTTTGACCGGGGGGAAGTGAGACTTCATTGTAGTGCAGATTTCCTTTGCAAGCTTGCTTGGTTGGCCAAAAAGGGCGTATGCGTTTTTTCCTGAATATATTCAGGAAAAAACGCATACGCCCTTTTTGGCCAAGTGCATCATTGTGGACGTTCTGCCTCTTTTCCTATGCTTTCAATGCAATTCCAGTCTACCTCCTGAAATCGGTTTCCTGCAATTCTGCCCCGCTTTCAAGTCCTCTTGGCAGCCTTACTTCAGTCTATTTTTGGACGATAGCTGTCATTTATAACTCTGCAGGTTTGTGAATTACAGTGCCCCTGAGCTCCTTTCTTCAACTCGCTTTCTTTTGAGCTGGCCGCAACACCGCAGGATGGCTTCAGGCCCTAATCTGGCTCCGGTACGGCCCGTTGAGCCTTTGGTTATTTCCTCTTCCTGGTGGGAAATGAGAGTTAAATTTGCCCGTCCAGACACCTCCAGCTAGCCTCTCATTGGTTCTCGCTATTCCTGTTCATCTTCCGCAGAAATTGCAAACTGGGCCAAACAGGAGGTTAAAGGCGCTGACTCTCCAAGTGGGGAGAGTGTTAGTAAAGCGTCTGGAATGTTGCACCCGAGTACCAGGGGAGGAAAACTGAGACATATTTGAACACGTCTCCCGTTCAGATGGTTGATCATACTTGGGTTCCACATGCATGTTTTAGCTGAAGGAAGAATACCTTAAACCTGGAGAGTTGAGACCCGTGTAATGGGAACCATGCAATATTACTTCAAAGGGTCCTCATTTGCTCACCAAACCTCTCCAATCCTATCACTGCTGCGTTTATGCCCCTGTACACATGCTTGATTCTCTTTTGGAGACATAGCAATCCATAGGTTTTACGATACTTACTTGTCAGGTACATTCTTACGCGTTTAATATGCGGTGTTGAGTCCATTTCGTTGAGCAAGGAGTAGCTCTTGTATATTCCATATTTGACTTAAGGAACTTTATCTGTGCTCATTTCAATCTCTGGTTTTATGCAGCACCCCAACTCACCTTTACCCTTAAGTAAGCATAAGTTGGTTTTCTAAATTTGAGACCCTGTTCTGTTCTGTAATTCAGTTCCTGTGTAGCCAAGTTTACATTCCGTGTATTACTGATATCTTATGATGTTTCTTTTTCTGTGTGACTTATTTCAGTTAGAATCATCATACCTGAATCCACTCATTGTGCTGCTAAGGGCCTGATGATACAGATTTCATTGCTGAGTGATATTGCTTTTTAAGTAAATACCACAACTTCTTTATCCATTTTTCACTTTCTGCGATGTTGAACTTGTACTGTAAACGAGGTTCTTGTAAACAGAGCCGTTCCAAACTTTGGGGTGGCTGTGTCTTTTTGATTTTAATTTCCCTAAGCTATAGGACCATAAGTGGAAGTGCCCTAGGTTCTGTTGCTTTGTTTTTTAGATGTTTCAGGAAACACCATACACTTCTCCCGAGTGGTTGTTGGCAATTTACATCCCGCCCATCAGCATAACAAGGCTCCCAGTTCTCCATGGCCTGTCCTGCCTTTCTGGATTTTACACTTTTTTCAGATGGCCCTTTTGACCAGGGGGAAGTGAGACTTCATTGTAGTGCAGATTTCCTTTGCAAGCTTGCTTGGTTGGCCAAAAAGGGCGTATGCGTTTTTTCCTGAATATATTCAGGAAAAAACGCATACGCCCTTTTTGGCCAAGTGCATCATTGTGGACGTTCTGCCTCTTTTCCTATGCTTTCAATGCAATTCCAGTCTACCTCCTGAAATCGGTTTCCTGCAATTCTGCTCCGCTTTCAAGTCCTCTTGGCAGCCTTACTTCAGTCTATTTTTGGACGATAGCTGTCATTTATAACTCTGCAGGTTTGTGAATTACAGTGCCCCTGCGCTCCTTTCTTCAACTCGGTTTCTTTTGAGCTGGCCGCAACACCGCAGGATGGCTTCAGACCCTAATCTGGTTCCGGCACGGCACGCTGAGCCTTTGGTTAATTCCTCTTCCTGGTGGGAAATGAGAGTTAAATTTGCCCGTCCAGACACCTCCAGCTAGCCTCTCATTGGTTCTCGCTATTCCTGTTCATCTTCCGCAGAAATTGCAAACTGGGCCAAACAGGAGGTTAAAGGGACTGACTCTCCAAGTGGGGAGAGTGTTAGTAAAGCGTCTGGAATGTTGCACCCGAGTACCATGGGAGGAAAACTGAGACATATTTGAACACGTCTCCCGATCACATGGTTGATCATACTCTAGGTTCCACATGCATGTTATAGCTGAAGGAAGAATACCTTGAACCTGGGTAGTTGAAACCTGTGGAATGGGTACCATGCAATATGACTTCAAAGGGTCTTCATTTGCTCACCGAAACTCTCCAATCCTATCACTGCTGCGTTTATGCCCCTGTACACATGCTTGATTCTCTTTCGGAGACATAGCAATCCATAGGTTGTAAGATACTTACTAGTCAGGTACATTCTTAGGCGTTTAATATGGGGTGTTGAGTCCATTTCGTTGAACAAGGAGTAGCTCTTGTCTATTCTATATTTGGCTTAAGGAACTTTATCTGTGCTCATTTCAATCTCTGGTTTTATGCAGGACCCCAACTCACCTCTACCCTTAAGCAAGAATAAGTTGGTTTTCTAAATTTGAGACCCTGTTCTGTTCTGTAATTCAGTTCCTGTGTAGCCAAGTTTACATTCCGTGTATTAGTGATATCTTATGATGTTTCTTTTTCTGTGTGACTTATTTCAGTTAGAATCATCATACCTGAATCCACTCATTGTGCTGCTAAGGGCCTGATGACACAGATTTCATTGCTGAGTGATATTGCTTTGTAAGTAAATACCACAACTTCTTTATCCATTTTTCACTTTCTGCGATGTTGAACTTGTACTGTAAACGAGGTTCTTGTAAACAGAGCCGTTCCAAACTTTCGGGTGGCTGTGTCTTTTTGATTTTAATTTCCCTAATCTATAGGACCATAAGTGGAAGTGCCCTAGGTTCTGTTGCTTTGTTTTTTAGATGTTTCAGGAAACACCATACACTTCTCCCGAGTGTCTGTTGGCAATTTACATCCCGCCCATCAGCATAACAAGGCTCCCAGTTCTCCATGGCCTGTCCTGCCTTTCTGGATTTTACACTTTTCTCAGATGGCCCTTTTGACCGGGGGGAAGTGAGACTTCATTGTAGTGCAGATTTCCTTTGCAAGCTTGCTTGGTTGGCCAAAAAGGGCGTATGCGTTTCTTCCTGAATATATTCAGGAAAAAACGCATACGCCCTTTTTGGCCAAGTGCATCATTGTGGACGTTCTGCCTCTTTTCCTATGCTTTCAATGCAATTCCAGTCTACCTCCTGAAATCGGTTTCCTGCAATTCTGCCCCGCTTTCAAGTCCTCTTGGCAGCCTTACTTCAGTCTATTTTTGGACGATAGCTGTCATTTATAACTCTGCAGGTTTGTGAATTACAGTGCCCCTGAGCTCCTTTCTTCAACTCGCTTTCTTTTGAGCTGGCCGCAACACCGCAGGATGGCTTCAGGCCCTAATCTGGTTCCGGTACGGCACGCTGAGCCTTTGGTTATTTCCTCTTCCTGGTGGGAAATGAGAGTTAAATTTGCCCGTCCAGACACCTCCAGCTAGCCTCTCATTGGTTCTCGCTATTCCTGTTCATCTTCCGCAGAAATTGCAAACTGGGCCAAACAGGAGGTTAAAGGCACTGACTCTCCAAGTGGGGAGAGTGTTAGTAAAGCGTCTGGAATGTTGCACCCGAGTACCAGGGTACGAAAACTGAGACATATTTGAACACGTCTCCCGTTCACATGGTTGATCATACTTGGGTTCCACATGCATGTTTTAGCTGAAGGAAGAATACCTTAAACCTGGAGAGTTGAGACCCGTGTAATGGGTACCATGCAATATGACTTCAAAGGGTCTTCATTTGCTCACCGAACCTCTCCAATCCTATCACTGCTGCGTTTATGCCCCTGTACACATGCTTGATTCTCTTTTGGAGACATAGCAATCCATAGGTTTTACGATACTTACTAGTCAGGTACATTCTTAGGCGTTTAATATGCGATGTTGAGTCCATTTCTTTGAGCAAGGAGTAGCGCTTGTCTATTCCATATTTGACTTAAGGAACTTTATCTGTGCTCATTTCAATCTCTGGTTTCATGCAGCACCCCAACTCACCTTTACCCTTAAGCAAGCATAAGTTGGTTTTCTAAATTTGAGACCCTGTTCTGTTCTGTAATTCAGTTCCTGTGTAGCCAAGTTTACATTCCATGTATTACTGATATCTTATGATGTTTCTTTTTCTGTGTGACTTATTTCAGTTAGAATCATCATACCTGAATCCACTCATTGTGATGCTAAGGGCCTGATGACATAGATTTCATTGCTGAGTGATATTGCTTTGTAAGTAAATACCACAACTTCTTTATCCATTTTTCACTTTCTGTGATGTTGAACTTGTACTGTAAACGAGGTTGTTGTAAACAGAGGCGTCCCAAACTTTGGGGTGGCTGTGTCTTTTTGATTTTAATTTCCCTAAGCTATAGGACCATAAGTGGCAGTGCCCTAGGCTCTGTTGCTTTGTTTTTTAGATGTTTCAGGAAACACCATACACTTCTCCCCAGTGTCTGTTGGCAATTTACATCCCGCCCATCAGCATAACAAGGCTCCCAGTTCTCCATGGCCTGTCCTGCCTTTCTGGATTTTACACTTTTTTCAGATGGCCCTTTTGACCGGGGGGAAGTGAGACTTCATTGTAGTGCAGATTTCCTTTGCAAGCTTGCTTGGTTGGCCAAAAAGGGCGTTTGCGGTTTTTCCTGAATATATTCAGGAAAAAACGCATACGCCCTTTTTGGCCAAGTGCATCATTGTGGACGTTCTGCCTCTTTTCCTATGCTTTCAATGCAATTCCAGTCTACCTCCTGAAATCGGTTTCCTGCAATTCTGCCCCGCTTTCAAGTCTTCTTGGCAGCCTTACTTCAGTCTATTTTTGGACGATAGCTGTCATTTATAACTCTGCAGGTTTGTGAATTACAGTGCCCCTGAGCTCCTTTCTTCAACTTGCTTTCTTTTGAGCTGGCCGCAACACCGCAGGATGGCTTCAGGCCCTAATCTGGTTCCGGCACGGCACGCTGAGCCTTTGGTTATTTCCTCTTCCTGGTGGGACATGAGAGTTAAATTTGCCCGTCCAGACACCTCCAGCTAGCCTCTCATTGGTTCTCGCTATTCCTGTTCATCTTCCGCAGAAATTGCAAACTGGGCCAAACAGGAGGTTAAAGGCGCTGACTCTCCAAGTGGGGAGACTGTTAGTAAAGCGTCTGGAATGTTGCACCCGAGTACCAGGGGAGGAAAACTGAGACATATTTGAACACGTCTCCCGTTCACATGGTTGATCATACTTGGGTTCCACATGCATGTTTTAGCTGAAGGAAGAATACCTAAAACCTGGGTAGTTGAAACCCGTGGCATGGGTACCATGCAATATGACTTCAAAGGGTCTTCATTAGCTCACCGAACCTCTCCAATCCTATCACTGCTGCGTTTATGCCCCTGTACACATGCTTGATTCTCTTTTGGAGACATAGCAATCCATAGGTTTTACGATACTTACTAGTCAGGTATATTCTTAGGCGTTTAATATGCGGTGTTGAGTCCATTTCGTTGAGCAAGGAGTAGCTCTTGTCTATTCCATATTTGACTTAAGGAACTTTATCTGTGCTCATTTCAATCTCTGGTTTTATGCAGCACCCCACCTCACCTTTACCCTTAAGCAAGCATAAGTTGGTTTTCTAAATTTAAGACCCTGTTCTGTTCTGTAATTCAGTTCCTGTGTAGCCAAGTTTACATTCCGTGTATTACTGATATCTTATGATGTTTCTTTTTCTGTGTGACTTATTTCAGTTAGAATCATCATACCTGAATCCACTCATTGTTCTGCTAAGGGCCTGATGACATAGATTTCATTGCTGAGTGATATTGCTTTGTAAGTAAATACCACAACTTCTTTATCCATTTTTCACTTTCTGCGATGTTGAACTTGTACTGTAAACGAGGTTCTTGTAAACAGAGGCGTCCCAAACTTTGGGGTGGCTGTGTCTTTTTGATTTTAATTTCCCTAAGCTATAGGACCATAAGTGGCAGTGCCCTAGGCTCTGTTGCTTTGTGTTTTAGATGTTTCAGGAAACACCATACACTTCTCCCGAGTGTCTGTTGGCAATTTACATCCCGCCCATCAGCATAACAAGGCTCCCAGTTCTCCATGGCCTGTCCTGCCTTTCTGGATTTTACACTTTTTTCAGATGGCCCTTTTGACCGGGGGGAAGTGAGACTTCATTGTAGTGCAGATTTCCTTTGCAAGCTTGCTTGGTTGGCCAAAAAGTGCGTATGCATTTTTTCCTGAATATATTCAGGAAAAAACGCATACGCCCTTTTTGGCCAAGTGCATCATTGTGGACGTTCTGCCTCTTTTCCTATGCTTTCAATGCAATTCCAGTCTACCTCCTGAAATCGGTTTCCTGCAATTCTGCCCCGCTTTCAAGTCCTCTTGGCAGCCTTACTTCAGTCTATTTTTGGACGATAGCTGTCATTTATAACTCTGCAGGTTTGTGAATTACAGTGCCCCTGAGCTCCTTTTTTCAACTCGCTTTCTTGTGACCTGGCCGCAACACCGCAGGATGGCTTCAGGCCCTAATCTGGTTCCGGCACGGCACGCTGAGCCTTTGGTTATTTCCTCTTCCTGGTGGGAAATGAGAGTTAAATTTGCCCGTCCAGACACCTCCAGCTAGCCTCTCATTGGTTCTCGCTATTCCTGTTCATCTTCCGCAGAAATTGCAAACTGGGCCAAACAGGAGGTTAAAGGCGCTGACTCTCCAAGTGGGGAGAGTGTTAGTAAAGCGTCTGGAATGTTGCACCCGAGTACCAGGGGAGGAAAACTGAGACATATTTGAACACGTCTCCCGTTCAAATGGTTGATCATACTTGGGTTCCACATGCATGTTTTAGCTGAAGGAAGAATACCTTAAACCTGGAGAGTTGAGACCCGTGTAATGGGTACCATGCAATATGACTTCAAAGGGTCCTCATTTGCTCACCAAACCTCTCCAATCCTATCACTGCTGCGTTTATGCCCCTGTACACATGCTTGATTCTCTTTTGGAGACATAGCAATCCATAGGTTTTACGATACTTACTAGTCAGGTACATTCTTAGGCGTTTAATATGCGGTGTTGAGTCCATTTCGTTGAGCAAGGAGTAGCTCTTGTCTATTCCATATTTGGCTTAAGGAACTTTATCTGTGCTCATTTCAATCTCTGGTTTTATGCAGCACCCCAACTCACCTTTACCCTTAAGCAAGAATAAGTTGGTTTTCTAAATTTGAGACCCTGTTTTGTTCTGTAATTCAGTTCCTGTCTAGCCAAGTTTACATTCCGTGTATTACTGATATCTTATGATGTTTCTTTTTCTGTGTGACTTATTTCAGTTAGAATCATCATACCTGAATCCACTCATTGTGCTGCTAAGGGCCTGATGACACAGATTTCATTGCTGAGTGATATTGCTTTGTAAGTAGATACCACAACTTCTTTATCCATTTTTCACTTTCTGCGATGTTGAACTTGTACTGTAAACGAGGTTCTTGTAAACAGAGCCGTTCCAAACTTTGGGGTGGCTGTGTCTTTTTGATTTTAATTTCCCTAAGCTATAGGACCATAAGTGGAAGTGCCCTAGGTTCTGTTGCTTTGTTTTTTAGATGTTTCAGGAAACACCATACACTTCTCCCGAGTGGTTGTTGGCAATTTACATCCCGTCCATCAGCATAACAAGGCTCCCAGTTCTCCATGGCCTGTCCTGCCTTTCTGGATTTTACACTTTTTTCAGATGGCCCTTTTGACCGGGGGGAAGTGAGACTTCATTGTAGTGCAGATTTCCTTTGCAAGCTTGCTTGGTTGGCCAAAAAGGGCGTATGCGTTTTTTCCTGAATATATTCAGGAAAAAACGCATACGCCCTTTTTGGCCAAGTGCATCATTGTGGACGTTCTGCCTCTTTTCCTATGCTTTCAATGCAATTCCAGTCTACCTCCTGAAATCGGTTTCCTGCAATTCTGCCCCGCTTTCAAGTCCTCTTGGCAGCCTTACTTCAGTCTATTTTTGGACGATAGCTGTCATTTATAACTCTGCAGGTTTGTGAATTACAGTGCCCCTGAGCTCCTTTCTTCAACTCGCTTTCTTGTGACCTGGCCGCAACACCGCAGGATGGCTTCAGACCCTAATCTGGTTCTGGCACGGCACGCTGAGCCTTTGGTTATTTCCTCCTCCTGGTGGGAAATGAGAGTTAAATTTGCCCGTCCAGACACCTCCAGCTAGCCTCTCATTGGTTCTCGCTATTCCTGTTCATCTTCCGCAGAAATTGCAAACTGGGCCAAACAGGAGGTTAAAGGCGCTGACTCTCCAAGTGGGGAGAGTGTTAGTAAAGCGTCTGGAATGTTGCACCCGAGTACCAGGGGAGGAAAACTGAGACATATTTGAACACGTCTCCCGTTCACATGGTTGATCATACTCTGGGTTCCACATGCATGTTTTAGCTGAAGGAAGAATACCTTAAACCTGGAGAGTTGAGACCCGTGTAATGGGTACCATGCAATATGACTTCAAAGGGTCTTCATTTGCTCACCGAACCTCTCCAATCCTATCACTGCTGCGTTTATGCCCCTGTACACATTCTTGATTCTCTTTCGGAGACATAGCAATCCATAGGTTTTAAGATACTTACTAGTCAGGTACATTCTTAGGCGTTTAATATGCGGTGTTGAGTCCATTTCGTTGAGCAAGGAGTAGCTCTTGTCTATTCCATATTTGGCTTAAGGAACTTTATCTGTGCTCATTTCAATCTCTGGTTTTATGCAGCAACCCAACTCACCTTTCCCCTTAAGCAAGCATAAGTTGGTTTTCTAAATTTGAGACCCTGTTCTGTTCTGTAATTCAGTTCCTGTGTAGCCAAGTTTACATTCCATGTATTACTGATATCTTATGATGTTTCTTTTTCTGTGTGACTTATTTCAGTTAGAATCATCATACCTGAATCCACTCACTGTGCTGCTAAGGGCCTGATGACACAGATTTCATTGCTGAGTGATATTGCTTTGTAAGTAAATACCACAACTTCTTTATCCATTTTTCACTTTCTGCGATGTTGAACTTGTACTGTAAATGAGGTTCTTGTAAACAGAGCCGTTCCAAACTTTGGGGTGGCTGTGTCTTTTTGATTTTAATTTCCCTAAGCTATAGGACCATAAGTGGAAGTGCCCTAGGCTCTGTTGCTTTGTTTTTTAGATGTTTCAGGAAACACCATACACTTCTCCCGAGTGTCTGTTGGCAATTTACATCCCGCCCATCAGCATAACAAGGCTCCCAGTTCTCAATGGCCTGTTGCCTTTCTGGATTTTACACTTTTTTCAGATGGCCCTTTTGACAGGGGGGAAGTGAGACTTCATTGTAGTGCAGATTTCCTTTGCAAGCTTGCTTGGTTGGCCAAAAAGGGCGTATGCGTTTTTTCCTGAATATATTCAGGAAAAAACGCATATGCCCTTTTTGGCCAAGTGCATCATTGTGGACGTTCTGCCTCTTTTCCTATGCTTTCAATGCAATTCCAGTCTACCTCCTGAAATCGGTTTCCTGCAATTCTGCCCCGCTTTCAAGTCCTCTTGGCAGCCTTACTTCAGTCTATTTTTGGACGATAGCTGTCATTTATAACTCTGCAGGTTTGTGAATTACAGTGCCCCTGAGCTCCTTTCTTCAACTCGCTTTCTTTTGAGCTGGCCGCAACACCGCAGGATGGCTTCAGGACCTAATCTGGTTCCGG
This sequence comes from Stenella coeruleoalba, assembly GCF_951394435.1. Lineage (NCBI taxonomy): Eukaryota > Metazoa > Chordata > Mammalia > Artiodactyla > Delphinidae > Stenella > Stenella coeruleoalba. The sequence continues at coordinate 79,890 of NW_027645923.1, forward strand.
CACGGCATGCTGAGCCTTTGGTTAATTCCTCTTCCTGGTGGGAAATGAGAGTTAAATTTGCCCGTCCAGACACCTCCAGCTAGCCTCTCATTGGTTCTCACTATTGCTGTTAATCTTCCGCAGAAATTGCAAACTGGGCCAAACAGGAGGTTAAAGGGACTGACTCTCCAAGTCGGGAGAGTGTTAGTAAAGCATCTGGAATGTTGCACCCGAGTACCAGGGTACGAAAACTGAGACATATTTGAACACATCTCCCGATCACATGGTTGATCATACTCTAGGTTCCACATGCATGTTTTAGCTGAAGGAAGAATACCTTAAACCTGGAGAGTTGAGACCCGTGTAATGGGTACCATGCAATATGACTTCAAAGGGTCTTCATTTGCTCACCGAACCTCTCCAATCCTATCACTGCTGCGTTTATGCCCCTGTACACATGCTTGATTCTCTTTCGGAGACATAGCAATCCATAGGTTTTAAGATACTTACTAGTCAGGTACATTCTTAGGCGTTTAATATGCGGTGTTGTGTCCATTTCATTGAGCAAGGAGTAGCTCTTGTCTATTCCATATTTGGCTTAAGGAACTTTATCTGTGCTCATTTCAATCTCTGGTTTTATGCAGCACCCCAACTCACCTTTACCCTTAAGCAAGAATAAGTTGGTTTTCTAAATTTGAGACCCTGTTCTGTTCTGTAATTCAGTTCCTGTGTAGCCAAGTTTACATTCCGTGTATTACTGATATCTTATGATGTTTCTTTTTCTGTGTGACTTATTTCAGTTAGAATCATCATACCTGAATCCACTCATTGTGCTGCTAAGGGCCTTATGACACAGATTTCATTGCTGAGTGATATTGCTTTGTAAGTAAATACCACAACTTCTTTATCCATTTTTCACTTTCTGCGATGTTGAACTTGTACTGTAAACGAGGTTCTTGTAAACAGAGCCGTTCCAAACTTTGGGGTGGCTGTGTCTTTTTGATTTTAATTTCCCTAAGCTATAGGACCATAAGTGGAAGTGCCCTAGATTCTGTTGCTTTGTTTTTTCGATGTTTCAGGAAACACCATACACTTCTCCCGAGTGGTTGTTGGCAATTTACATCCCGCCCTTCAGCATAACAAGGCTCCCAGTTCTCCATGGCCTGTCCTGCCTTTCTGGATTTTACACTTTTTTCAGATGGCCCTTTTGACCGGGGGGAAGTGAGACTTCATTGTAGTGCAGATTTCCTTTGCAAGCTTGCTTGGTTGGCCAAAAGGGGCGTATGCGTTTTTTCCTGAATATATTCAGGAAAAAACGCATACGCCCTTTTTGGCCAAGTGCATCATTGTGGACGTTCTGTCTCTTTTCCTATGCTTTCAATGCAATTCCAGTCTACCTCCTGAAATCGGTTTCCTGCAATTCTGCCCCGCTTTCAAGTCCTCTTGGCAGCCTTACTTCAGTCTATTTTTGGACGATAGCTGTCATTTATAACTCTGCAGGTTTGTGAATTACAGTGTCCCTGAGCTCCTTTCTTCAACTCGCTTTCTTTTGAGATGGCCGCAACACCGCAGGATGGCTTCAGGCCCTAATCTGGTTCCGGCACGGCACGCTGAGCCTTTGGTTAATTCCTCTTCCTGGTGGGAAATGAGAGTTAAATTTGCCCGTCTAGACACCTCCAGCTAGCCTCTCATTGGTTCTCGCTATTCCTGTTCATCTTCCGCAGAAATTGCAAACTGGGCCAAACAGGAGGTTAAAGGGACTGACTCTCCAAGTCGGGAGAGTGTTAGTAAAGCGTCTGGAATGTTGCACCCGAGTACCAGGGGAGGAAAACTGAGACATATTTGAACACGTCTCCCGATCACATGGTTGATCATACTCTAGGTTCCACATGCATGTTTTAGCTGAAGGAAGAATACCTTAAACCTGGAGAGTTGAGACCCGTGTAATGGGTACCATGCAATATGACTTCAAAGGGTCTTCATTTGCTCACCGAACCTCTCCAATCCTATCACTGCTGCGTTTATGCCCCTGTACACATGCTTGATTCTCTTTCGGAGACATAGCAATCCATAGGTTTTAAGATACTTACTAGTCAGGTACATTCTTAGGCGTTTAATATGCGGTGTTGAGTCCATTTCATTGAGCAAGGAGTAGCTCTTGTCTATTCCATATTTGGCTTAAGGAACTTTATCTGTGCTCATTTCAATCTCTGGTTTTATGCAGCACCCCAACTCACCTTTACCCTTAAGCAAGAATAAGTTGGTTTTCTAAATTTGAGACCCTGTTCTGTTCTGTAATTCAGTTCCTGTCTAGCCAAGTTTACATTCCGTGTATTACTGATATCTTATGATGTTTCTTTTTCTGTGTGACTTATTTCAGTTAGAATCATCATACCTGAATCCACTCATTGTGCTGCTAAGGGCCTGATGACACAGATTTCATTGCTGAGTGATATTGCTTTGTAAGTAAATACCACAACTTCTTTATCCATTTTTCACTTTCTGCGATGTTGAACTTGTACTGTAAACGAGGTTCTTGTAAACAGAGCCGTTCCAAACTTTGGGGTGGCTGTGTCTTTTTGATTTTAATTTCCCTAAGCCTAGGACCATAAGTGGAAGTGCCCTAGGTTCTGTTGCTTTGTTTTTTAGATGTTTCAGGAAACACCATACACTTCTCCCGAGTGGTTGTTGGCAATTTACATCCCGCCCATCAGCATAACAAGGCTCCCAGTTCTCCATGGCCTGTTGCCTTTCTGGATTTTACACTTTTTTCAGATGGCCCTTTTGACCGGGGGGAAGTGAGACTTCATTGTAGTGCAGATTTCCTTTGCAAGCTTGCTTGGTTGGCCAAAAAGGGCGTATGCGTTTTTTCCTGAATATATTCAGGAAAAAACGCATACGCCCTTTTTGGCCAAGTGCATCATTGTGGACGTTCTGCCTCTTTTCCTATGCTTTCAATGCAATTCCAGTCTACCTCCTGAAATCGGTTTCCTGCAATTCTGCCCCGCTTTCAAGTCCTCTTGGCAGCCTTACTTCAGTATATTTTTGGACGATAGCTGTCATTTATAACTCTGCAGGTTTGTGAATTCCAGTGCCCCTGAGCTCCTTTCTTCAACTCGCTTTCTTTTGAGCTGGCCGCAACACCGCAGGATGGCTTCAGGCCCTAATCTGGTTCCGGCACGGCACACTGAGCCTTTGGTTAATTCCTCTTCCTGGTGGGAAATGAGAGTTAAATTTGCCCGTCCAGACACCTCCAACTAGCGTCATTGGTTCTCGCTATTCCTGTTCATCTTCCGCAGGAATTGCAAACTGGGCCAAACAGGAGGTTAAAGGGACTGACTCTCCAAGTCGGGAGAGTGTTAGTAAAGCGTCTGGAATGTTGCACCCGAGTACCAGGGGAGGAAAACTGAGACATATTTGAACACGTCTCCCGTTCACATGGTTGATCATACTTGGGTTCCACATGCATGTTTTAGCTGAAGGAAGAATACCTTAAACCTGGAGAGTTAAGACCCGTGTAATGGGTACCATGCAATATGACTTCAAAGGGTCTTCATTTGTTCACCGAACCTCTCCAATCCTATCACTGCTGCGTTTATGCCCCTGTACACATGCTTGATTCTCTTTCGGAGACATAGTGATCCATAGGTTTTAAGATACTTACTAGTCAGGTACATTCTTAGGCGTTTAATATGCGGTGTTGAGTCCATTTCGTTGAGCAAGGAGTAGCTCTTGTCTATTCCATATTTGACTTAAGGAACTTTATCTGTGCTCATTTCAATCTCTGGTTTTATGCAGCACCCCAACTCACCTTTCCCCTTAAGCAAGAATAAGTTGGTTTTCTAAATTTGAGACCCTGTTCTGTTCTGTAATTCAGTTCCTGTGTAGCCAAGTTTACATTCCGTGTATTACTGATATCTTATGATGTTTCTTTTTCTGTGTGACTTATTTCAGTTAGAATCATCATACCTGAATCCACTCATTGTGCTGCTAAGGGCCTGATGACACAGATTTCATTGCTGAGTGATATTGCTTTGTAAGTAAATACCACAACTTCTTTATCCATTTTTCACTTTCTGCGATGTTGAACTTGTACTGTAAACGAGGTTCTTGTAAACAGAGCCGTTCCAAACTTTGGGGTGGCTGTGTCTTTTTGATTTTAATTTCCCTAATCTATAGGACCATAAGTGGAAGTGCCCTAGGTTCTGTTGCTTTGTTTTTTAGATGTTTCAGGAAACACCATACACTTCTCCCGAGTGGTTGTTGGCAATTTACATCCCGCCCATCAGCATAACAAGGCTTCCAGTTCTCCATGGCCTGTCCTGCCTTTCTGGATTTTACACTTTTTTCAGATGGCCCTTTTGACCGGGGGGAAGTGAGACTTCATTGTAGTGCAGATTTCCTTTGCAAGCTTGCTTGGTTGGCCAAAAAGGGCGTATGCGTTTTTTCCTGAATATATTCAGGGAAAAACGCATACGCCCTTTTTGGCCAAGTGCATCATTGTGGACGTTCTGCCTCTTTTCCTATGCTTTCCATACAATTCCAGTCTACCTCCTGAAATCGGTTTCCTGCAATTCTGCCCCGCTTTCAAGTCCTCTTGGCAGCCTTACTTCAGTGTATTTTTGGACGATAGCTGTCATTTATAACTCTGCAGGTTTGTGAATTACAGTGCCCCTGAGCTCCTTTCTTCAACTCGCTTTCTTGTGAGCTGGCCGCAACACCGCAGGATGGCTTCAGGCCCTAATCTGTTTCCGGTACGGCACGCTGAGCCTTTGGTTATTTCCTCTTCCTGGTGGGAAATGAGAGTTAAATTTGCCCGTCCAGACACCTCCAGCTAGCCTCTCATTGGTTCTCGCTATTCCTGTTCATCTTCCGCAGAAATTGCAAACTGGGCCAAACAGGAGGTTAAAGGCGCTGACTCTCCAAGTGGGGAGAGTGTTAGTAAAGCGTCTGGAATGTTGCACCCGAGTACCAGGGTATGAAAACTGAGACATATTAGAACACGTCTCCCGATCACATGGTTGATCATACTCTGGGTTCCACATGCATGTTTTAGCTGAAGGAAGAATACCTAAAACCTGGGTAGTTGAAACCCGTGGAAAGGGTACCATGCAATGTGACTTCAAAGGGTCTTCATTTGCTCACCGAACCTCTCCAATCCTATCACTGCTGCGTTTATGCCCCTGTACACATGCTTGATTCTCTTTCGGAGACATAGCAATCTATAGGTTTTAAGATACTTACTAGTCAGGTACATTCTTAGGCGTTTAATATGCGGTGTTGAGTCCATTTCGTTGAGCAAAGAGTAGCTCTTGTCTATTCCATATTTGGCTTAAGGAACTTTATCTGTGCTCATTTCAATCACTGGTTTTATGCAGCACCACAACTCACCTTTCCCCTTAAGCAAGCAAAAGTTGGTATTCTAAATTTGAGACCCTGTTCTTTTCTGTAATTCATTTCCTGCGTAGCCAAGTTTACATTCCGTGTATTACTGATATCTTATGATGTTTCTTTTTCTGTGTGACTTATTTCAGTTAGAATCATCATACCTGAATCCACTCATTGTGCTGCTAAGGGCCTGATGACACAGATTTCATTGCTGAGTGATATTGCTTTGTAAGTAAATACCACAACTTCTTTATCCATTTTTCACTTTCTGCAATGTTGAATTTGTAGTGTAAACGAGGTTCTTGTAAACAGAGTCGTCCCAAACTTTGGGGTGGCTGTGTCTTTTTGATTTCAATTTCCCTAATCTATAGGACCATAAGTGGAAGTGCCCTAGGTTCTGTTGCTTTGTTTTTTAGATGTTTCAGGAAACACCATACACTTCTCCCGAGTGGTTGTTGGCAATTTACATCCCGCCCATCAGCATAACAAGGGTCCCAGTTCTCCATGGCCTGTCCTGCCTTTCTGGATTTTACACTTTTTTCAGATGGCCCTTTTGACCGGGGGAAAGTGAGACTTCATTGTAGTGCAGATTTCCTTTGCAAGCTTGCTTGGTTGGCCAAAAAGGGCGTATGCGTTTTTTCCTGAATATATTCAGGAAAAAACGCATACGCCCTTTTTGGCCAAGTGCATCATTGTGGACGTTCTGCCTCTTTTCCTATGCTTTCAATGCAATTCCAGTCTACCTCCTGAAATCGGTTTCCTGCAATTCTGCCCCGCTTTCAAGTCCTCTTGGCAGCCTTACTTCAGTATATTTTTGGACGATAGCTGTCATTTATAACTCTGCAGGTTTGTGAATTCCAGTGCCCCTGAGCTCCTTTCTTCAACTCGCTTTCTTTTGAGCTGGCCGCAACACCGCAGGATGGCTTCAGACCCTAATCTGGTTCCGGCACGGCACACTGAGCCTTTGGTTAATTCCTCTTCCTGGTGGGAAATGAGAGTTAAATTTGCCCGTCCAGACACCTCCAGGTAGTCTCTCATTGATTCTCGCTATTCCTGTTCATCTTCCGCAGAAATTGCAAACTGGGCCAAACAGGAGGTTAAAGGGACTGACTCTCCAAGTGGGGAGAGTGTTAGTAAGCGTCTGGAATGTTGCACCCGAGTACCAGGGTACGAAAACTGAGACATATTTGAACACGTCTCCCGATCACATGGTTGATCATACTCTAGGTTCCACATGCATGTTTTAGCTGAAGGAAGAATACCTTAAACCTGGGTAGTTGAAACCCGTGGAATGGGTACCATGCAATATGACTTCAAAGGATCTTCATTTGCTCACGAACCTCTCCAATCCTATAACTGCTGCGTTTATGCCCCTGTACACATGCTTGATTCTCTTTCGGAGACATAGCAATCCATAGGTTTTAAGATACTTACTAGTCAGGTACATTCTTAGGCGTTTAATATGCGGTGTTGAGTCCATTTCGTTGAACAAGGAGTAGCTCTTGTCTATTCCATATTTGGCTTAAGGAACTTTATCTGTGCTCATTTCAGTCTCTGGTTTTATGCAGCACCCCAACTCACCTTTCCCCTTAAGCAAGCATAAGTTGGTTTTCTAAATTTGAGACACTGTTCTGTTCTGTAATTCAGTTCCTGTGTAGCGAAGTTTACATTCCGTGTATTACTGATATCTTATGATTTTCTTTTTCTGTGTGACTTATTTCAGTTAGAATCGTCATACCTGAATCCACTCATTGTGCTGCTAAGGGCCTGATGACACAGATTTCATTGCTGAGTGATATTGCTTTGTAAGTAAATACCACAACTTCTTTATCCATTTTTCACTTTCTGCGATGTTGAACTTGTACTGTAAACGAGGTTCTTGTAAACAGAGCCGTCCCACAATTTGGGGTGGCTGTGTCTTTTTGATTTTAATTTCCCTAAGCTATAGGACCATAAGTGGAAGTGCCCTAGGCTCTGTTGCTTTGTTTTTTCGATGTTTCAGGAAACACCATACACTTCTCCCGAGTGTCTGTTGGCAATTTACATCCCGCCCATCAGCATAACAAGGCTCCCAGTTCTCCATGGCCTGTCCTGCCTTTCTGGATTTTACACTTTTTTCAGATGGCCCTTTTGACCGGGGGGAAGTGAGACTTCATTGTAGTGCAGATTTCCTTTGCAAGCTTGCTTGATTGGCCAAAAAGCTCGTATGCGGTTTTTCCTGAATATATTCAGGAAAAAACGCATACGCCCTTTTTGGCCAAGTGCATCATTGTGGACGTTCTGCCTCTTTTCCTATGCTTTCAATGCAATTCCAGTCTACCTCCTGAAATCGGTTTCCTGCAATTCTGCCCCGCTTTCAAGTCCTCTTGGCAGCCTTACTTCAGTCTATTTTTGGACGATAGCTGTCATTTATAACTCTGCAGGTTTGTGAGTTACAGTGCCCCTGAGCTCCTTTCTTCAACTCATTTTCTTGTGAGCTGGCTGCAACACCGCTGGATGGCTTCAGGCCCTAATCGGGTTCCGGCACGGCATGCTGAGCCTTTGGTTATTTCCTCTTTCTGGTGGGAAATGAGAGTTAAATTTGCCCGTCCTGACACCTCCAGCTAGTCTCTCATTGGTTCTCCCTATTCCTGTTCATCTTCCGCAGAAATTGCAAACGGGGCCAAACAGGAGGTTAAAGGTGCTGACTCTCCAAGTGGGGAGAGTGTTAGTAAAGCGTCTGGAATGTCGCACCCGAGTACCAGGGGAGGAAAACTGAGACATATTTGAACATGTCTCCCGTTCACACGGTTGATCATACTCTGGGTTCCACATGCATGTTTTAGCTGAAGGAAGAATACCTTAAACCTGGAGAGTTGAGACCCATGTAATGGGTACCATGCAATATGACTTCAAAGGGTCTTCATTTGCTCACCGAACCTCTCCAATCCTATCACTGCTGCGTTTATGCCCCTGTACACATGCTTGATTCTCTTTTGGAGACATAGCAATCCATAGGTTTTAAGATACTTACTAGTCAGGTACATTCTTAGGCGTTTAATATGGGGTATTGAGTCCATTTCGTTGAGCAAGGAGTAGCTCTTGTCTATTCCATATTTGGCTTAAGGAACTTTATCTGTGCTCATTTCAATCTCTGGTTTTATGCAGCACCCCAACTCACCTTCCCCTTAAGCAAGCATAAGTTGGTTTTGTAAACTTGAGACACTGTTCTGTTTTGTAATTCAGTTCATGTGTAGCCAAGTTCACATTCTGTGTATTAGTGATACCTTATGATGTTTCTTTTCTGTGTGACTTATTTCAGTTCGAATCATCATACCTGAATCCACTCATTATGCTGCTATGGGCCTGATGACATAGATTTCATTGCTGAGTGATATTGCATTGTACGTAAGTACCACAAGTTCTTTTATCCATTTTTCACTTTCTGCGATATTGAACTTGTACTGTAAACGAGGTTCTTGTAAACAGAGCCGTCCCAAACTTTGGGGTGGCTGTGTCTTTTTGATTTTAATTTCCCTAAGCTATAGGACCATAAGTGGAAGTGCCCTAGGTTCTGTTGCTTTGTTTTTTAGATGTTTCAGGAAACACCATACACTTCTCCAGAGTGGCTGTTGGCATTTACATCCGCCCATCAGCATAAGAAGGCTCCCAGTTCTCCATGGCCTGTCGTGCCTTTATGGATTTTACACTTTTTTCAGATGGCCCTTTTGACCAGGTGGAAATGAGACTTCATTGTAGTGCAGATTTCCTTTGCAAGCTTGCTTGGTTGGCCAAAAAGTGCGTATGCGTTTTTTCCTGAATATATTCAGGAAAAAACGCATACGCCCTTTTTGGCCAAGTGCATCATTGTCGAGTTTCTGACTCTCTTCATATGCTTTCAATGCAATTCCAGTCTACCTCCTGAAATCGGTTTCTGCAATTCTGCTTGCTTTCAATGCCTCTTCATAGCCTTACCTCAATATATTTTTAAAAATAGTTGGCCTTTATAACTCTGCAGGTTTTTGAATTGCAGTGGCCCTTAGCTCCATTTTTTAGCTCTTATTTTTGTGGTATTGCCCCATAACCACAGGATTCCTTGAAGCCCTATTTTTCTTCTGGGGCACCTGCTGTGCCTTTGGTTAATTCTTCTTACTGATGTGATATTAGAGTGACATGTGCCCATTGAAACCGCTACAGCTTGTTTCTCACTGGTTCCCCCTATTCCCATTCATCCTCTGCACTAACTGCAGACTGTGCGATACCAGAACTTAAAGGCATTGACTCCATGTGGGGATGTTGTTAGTAAAGCGGCTGGAATGTCGATCCAGAGCCCCAGGAGAGGAAAAATGAGGTGCGTTTTAGAAACCTTTCCCGATCATATGGTATACCAGTCGCTGGGTTTCCCAAGCATGGTTTAGCTGTAGGAAGATTCCCTTCAACCTGGAGTTTGGGACCCTTGGACTGAGTAGCATGAAGTATTGCATTAAACTTTCGGCAGTTGCTCACCAAAGCTCACCAATCCTGTCAGCCCCAAGTGTCCAGCCTTATGTCTTATCCAGCTGTGGGTTTATATGTGGTCAATCCAGGTTGCATCACAGCCCCTGAGCGAATTTTGTAAGAATTTTTCTCTCTTTCATTGTTTCAGCGTTTTGTTTTTAAAATTTATTTCTATAATGGGTTTTAGCTCCTTTTCACTGCTGTGTTTGTGCCGCTCTGCACACACTTGATTCCCTTATGGAGATATATCAATACATGGGTTTTAAGATTCTTATTCCTCAGATATATTTCTCTGCGGTGTATAGGGTGTGTTGAGGCCTGTTCATTGAGCAAGGTGTAGATCTTGTCTAATACCTATTTGGTTTATTGAACGGTATCTGTGCTAATTTCAAACTCTGGTTTTATGCATCACCCCACCTCTCCTTTCCCCTTAAGCTGACATAAGTGTGTTTTCTAAATGTGAGACACTGTTCTGTTCTGTAATTCATTTCTTGTGCAGCCATATTTACCCTCCCTCTATAAGTGATATCTTATGATATGTTTCTTTTTCTGTTTGACTTATTTCAAGTAGTATTATCGGACCTAAATCCACTCTTTATCCTTCTACTAGCCTTATTACATTGATTTCATGGTGAAGAGATATTCCATTGTACATAAGTACCACATCTTCTTTATCCATTGTTCTCTTTCCTGGGATATTTAAGGTGTACTGAAGTTGAGGTTCTTGTAAACAGAGTAGCCCTAAACTGTGGTGTGCTTGTGTCTTGTTGATTTTTAGACTTCCCTAGATATACTCCCATGATTGGAAGTGTCCTATGCTCTGTAGCTCTGTTTTTTAGATGATTTAGGAACCACCATACACTTCTCCAGAGTGGCTCTTGGCAGTTCACACACTGCCCATCAGCGTATAAAGGCTCCCTGTTCTCCATGGCCTGTCCTGCATTTCTGGTTTTTACAATTTTTTAGGATGGCCCTTTTGACCGGTGGGAAGTGAGACTTCTTTGTTGTGCACATTTGCATTGCTTGCTTGCTTCGTTGCCCATAAAGTGCGTATGCGTTTTTTCCTGGATATAATCAGGAAAAAACGCATACGCCCTTTTGGGCCAACTGCATCATTGTCGAAATTCTGCCGCTTTTCATGTGCGTTAAAGATGAGTCCAATCTATCTCTTGAAATCTGTTTCTTGCAATTCTGTCTTGCATTCAGATCCTCTTCTTTGCCTTACCTCAACATATTTTTGGACGTTAGTTTTCATTTATAACTCTGCAGGTTTGTGAATTGCAGTGACCCTGAGCTCCATTTTTTAAGTTGTTCTTTTGTGAGCTGGCCTCAAACCCGCAGGATTGCTTCAGGCCCTATTTTGGCTCCGGCGAGGCAGGCTGAGCCTTTCTTTAATTCTTATTCTTAATGGGAAATTAGAGTGATATGTGCCCGTCCAAACCCCTACAACTCTTCTCTCATTGGTTCCCCCTCTTCCCGTTCATCCTCCTCACAATTTGCAAAATGTGTGAAACAGAAGTTTAAATGTGCTGATTCTCCAAGTGGGGAGATTCTAAGTAGTGTGGTTGGAATGGTGAACAGGAGCACCAGGAGAGGATAAATGAGGTGCATTTTAGACACATCTCCCGATCACATGGTGTACAGTCCTCTGGGTTTTCCATGCATGTTTTAGCTGTAGGAAGATCCCTTGAACCTGCAGATTTGGGACCCATTGAATGGGTACCAGGTAGTATTACTTTAAAGGGTGTGCATTTCCTCACCCAACCTCACATTTCTCTTAGCGCAAACAGTTTCCAGCCTTATGTCTCATCCTGCTGTGGGTCTAGATGTGTTCAATCCATGTTGCATCACCGTCCCTGAGGAAAAGTTGTAAGAGGTTTTCTCTGTCTCTCTGTCGTTTATTTTTTTCAATTTATTACTATATTGGTTACAGCTGATTTTCAAAGCTCTGTTTCTTGCTGCTGTACATCCACTTGATTCGCGTACAGAGAGACATCAATAAATTCTTTTTCAGATTCTTACCAGTCGTATATATTCTTTTCCGGTGACTTGAGTGTGCTGAGTGCAGTTCTTTTAGCTACCGTGTAGGCCTTGTTGATTATCAGTTTGGTATTTGGAATGGTATCTTTGCTAATTTCAACCTCCTGGATGATGCCTCACCCCTCCCCACCTTTCCCGTTTAGCAGCCTTATGCGTGTTTTCTACATATTTGACTATGTTTTTGTTTTGTAATTTATTTCATGTGTAGCCATTTTGGATTCCACCTTTAAGTGATATCTTATGATATGTGTCTTTTTCTTTTTGAATTCTGTCACTTAGAATGATCATACGTAACTCCTCCGGAGTTGTTACAACTGGCCATATTTCATTGATTTCCAGGCTGAATAATATTCCACTCTACCTAAGTACCACACCTCTATCCATTTTTTCCCTCCAGAGACATTTAAGTTATATCCTAGTTGAGGATCTTTTAAACAGAGAGGGGGTAAACATTGGGGTGCCTGTGTCCTCTCGATTTTTGTTTTTCCCAAGATATACGCCCATGAGTGCAAGTGCCCTATGTTCTGTAGCTCATTTTTTAGATGCTTTAGTAAACACAATACACTTCTCCAGAATGGCCGTTGGCAATATACATTTCCACTATAAGTCTCACAGGGCTCCCTCTTCTCGTTGCCCTGTCCTGCATTTCTGTTGTTTACGCTTTATGAGGATGGCTCTTCTGACTGATGCGAAGTGATATCTTTTGTAGTATTGATTGCCAGTGCCCACCTGTTTGGTTGGCTAAAAAAGTGTATGCCCTTTTCTTGAATATATACAGAAAAGAACGCATACACCCTTTTTGGCCAACTGCAATGTTGGCAATGTTCAGCTCCTTTTCTTGTGCTTAATGGCGAGTCCTTTCTACCTCCTCAAATCCCTTTCCTGCCATTCTCCCTTGCTTACAAGTCCTTTTCTCTGACTTTCCTCAAGACATTTTTCAGTGATGGATATTTTCAACTCTGCAGTTTTGTGAATTTTACTGCCCCTGAGTTCCATTGTTCAACTCGTGTTTATGGGAACTGGCCACAAAGCAGCGGGATTTCCTCAAGCCCTATACTGTTTCCATGGGCAACCCTAGCCTTTGGTCAATTCGTCTTCCTGATTGGAAATTAGAGTGACATGTGCCTGTCTGAACACCTAGGACTTGTCTCTCATTGTTCCTCATCCTTCCGCTTCATCCTCTGGACAAATTCCAAACTGTACGCAACAGGATGTTGACAGTGCTGACATCTCCAAGTGGGGAGACTGTTAGTAAAGACGCTGGAGGGGTGAACCCGAGCACCAGGAGATGAGGAGATGAGATGCCTTTTCCAAACTCTTCCCGATCAGACGGTATACCATCCTCTGGGTGTGACAGACATGTTTTAGCAGTAGGAAGAGTCCCATTCATGTAAGGAGAACACCAGGGCTTTTTCAAAATCAGTGTCTCCCCGAAACCCAAACTGGGGAAGTTTTTAAGCTACGGCTACACATATGTTCATTAAGGGCCTTGGGAAGTAGGCAGAGTCCAAACTTTAGATGATTGAAGTCTTCAGGGTCAGAAGCACTCACCACCAGCTTCCCTTAGGCTACACTTTAACTGTCATTGATAGATGATGTCAATAAAAATATCTATTCTTTTTCAGATTATTTCCCCTTATAGGTTATTGCAAAATGTTGAGTGTAGTTCCCTGTGCTATACAGTAGTTCCTTGTTGATGATCTATTTTATACATAGCAGTGTGTATGTGTTCATTCCAAACTGTTAATTTATCCCTCCTCCCACCTTTCCCCTTTGGTAATAATAAATTATAAGATTTTATACTTCTCAGAAATGGGGGAGCTGAAAGAGAGGTATCATTTTCAATGGAAAAGCATTTAAAACAAGATTGAAGGTTTAACCAAGATTATTAGCTGTACATCCTTGGAAAGAAATCACTTCGTTTCTCTAATATTGACCTGACAAATAAGACAAACCTTTTCACTGAACTTGCTTATAAAAAGTGATGGAAATATCAAATGGAAGTGTTAAAAACATCTTATTTTACCCGAGCCTTATACACTGTTCTATGTTAACTACAGTTTGGCTCACACATCTGTTCATTGAGGTTACAATAGTCTCAATTTCTGTTACTGATCCTCCAGAGTGGACCCCAACAAGTGTCCCCCTGCCCAGTGTCATTGGGGCCAACAGATCGAGACTGAGTTTGGTTCACAAGCAAAGGAAACTTTATATTTTGATCAGAGAATGGAGAGGTGAGAGCATGCACTACCCCGTGGGCTGTGGGCTGGGCTGCTGTGTAGAGATCCTGTCAGAGTCAGTGGGAGGGAGGGAGGCGGCGGAGCTCTCGAGGGCCGGGTTGGCTGTAGCTCAGGCTCTATATCGTGGAGTCTGCACTGGGCCCCAGGAGCTGAGGTGTCGACCCAGCCATTCTGCACTAGGAAATCTGGTCTGAAGTGCCGGGTGTGGAACCTCTGCATGCGGGACCCTAGGAGCACGTGAAATTAGACAAAGCACAAAGGATAAAAAAGGTTAGACTTGACTTTATTGCCCAGATTCTATTTTTATCTCCCAGGGATTTTTAATGGGCTTTGCTGGGGACAAACCCCTCCTCTGCCTTTTGTCCCGTTCCTCATTCTTGGAGTGCTGAGGGTGCAGACCCTTCTTCTGTAACTGCTGAGTGCTGAGTTGGGAGCCCTCATACCCTGGGGCGAGGGTCAGAGCTTCTCCCCAGCAGCCTCCCGGTGACGTTGATTGTCCCCAGGACCCCTGCCTCCCTGCTCGTCCACCTGAGCACCAGCATTGGAAGTGTTATAGATTCTAATGACCTTTAAGGGTCCAGGAAAGAGATGTGCAGAGACGCTGTGGGGGCCGGTTTCACCCCGCCCCACATTTGTTCGGCCACCTTAGGCTGACCGTCTCTGCCAGCCTAGATGCTCTGACCAGTAGTCTGCGCTTTCTTCAGTTAGGCCCCTGAATTAACGTACAAACAGCACCAGGTGTCAGAGCCCTGCCCGCTCAACTCCCAGACAGTCCAGGGTCAGTGGTGACCAAGGACCATGATGGCTACTGAGTCAACAGCCTTTTGAAGTAAACAGGAGTCCAGCCGGTCTTATTGGCCACCATCATCATGGTGTCTGTAGGCTTTTCTATGGTGACAGTGTGGTATACTGTTCCCCCGCCAAGATTATTAGCTCCCCTCTGGGTGCAGTAAGTCCTGCAAGCAGTAGTCTACTCTTTTGGGACACACTCTTGTTGTTTTATGAGAGAAACTCCAGGTCAAGTGATGTTCACATGAGTCGTCATGGTGCCCTGGTGCCCCCGGTTATCTCTCTGGATGTTGGAGTTGGAGGGCCTCCTCACTCGAGGTCGGTGTGCCCACGGAGCGAACCCTGCAACTTCAGGGCATGGTTGGTGGTTAGGATCACCACGTGGGGTCCTTTTCCCTTAGGAGGGAGGTGGCCTTTTGGGCTGCTGATTTCCAGGTTTTTAGATACCGCCAGTATCTTGGCCAGATGTGGCAGTGGGCCAAGCCCCTTAGTGACCGTAGTTTATCCTACCTGGATGGCATTCTTGCATTGTTCCATTTCAAGTGGTCCCAGTTTTTGCACTAATTCTCCAATGGCGATTCACCTTTCACCGGGAATGTAAAGGTCAAAGGGTTTAGCTAAATTAGGGAGTTCCAGGACAAGGGTCTGAATTGACTGCTCTTTCCATTCTTGAAAGGCCACTTCTGGATTCTATTCAAAAGGATCATCATCTTTTCCTTTCAGTGTTTCATATAGAGGCCCAGCTAGTAGACTGTAGCTAGGGATCCAGAAGCAGCAAACCCTGGCCTCCCCAGGAACCCCTAAGCTGTCTTCTAGTTTTAGAAAGGGGTAAGGCTGAAAATGGTTTCTTCCCTTTCCTGGGATGGGCTTCTCTGACCTTCTGTGAGAATGAAGCCCAGGCAGGTCACCGCAGTCTGTGATATTTGAGCTTTTTCTTGGACAACTTCTATCCTTTATTGGCTTGGTAGTTCAGAGGCCTCCTTAGTAGGGCTGGTGATCAGAATGTCGTCTGCATATTGAAGGAGGGTTTCCTTTTCCAGAGGTAGAACTTTTAGGTCTTTAGCTAAGCTTTCCCCAAAGATGGTGTGGGAATTTTTGCACCCTTGGGGCCAGACGGCCCGGAAGTATTGTTTTAGTTGTATGTTGAGTCCTGCCACTCACAAGCCAAAATTTCTTGTGACTCTGGGACTAATGGAATACAAAAGAAGGCATCATTGAAGACTAATACAGAATACCATGTCCTGGTGGTTGGTAGAATGACCAGCAGGGTGTAGGAATTAGGAGCAACTGGAGGTATATCCTCGGTGGCTTCACTGACTGTCCTGACATCCTTTACCAGGTCCCCAGCAGCCCATGGGGCTCTCGTGGTCAGACCAATCCCAGAATATGGAGCTCACCTGGGCAGGTACCCCACCCCCACCCCAGCCCACGGGGCTCTCGTGGTCAGGCCCCTCCCAGGATACAGAGCTACCCTTGCAGGTACCGTGGCAGGGCTGGGCACACAGGAACCGTGCACATAGCCCTCATTGCAGAGCACCCCCAGCTCACCTGTCGCTCAGAGCTGACACAGAGCACCTCAGAGCAGGACTTGAACTAACAAACAGCAGCTGCGACAGGTCTGTGACCCTGGGCATCACTCCGTGAGGTCTCCCTCCACCTGGTCTTCCAGAGACTTCCACTGCACCCGGGGCACCAGGCCTCTGTCTCCAACCACCACCCACCCCTCCTCTGCCTGACTCCTGGGTTCCTCTCATTAGGAGAGGGTTTTCTTGAAGTTGTCTCCCACTCATGGGCCAGATAAAATGATTAGAAAACAAGCCAAAGCTGCAGCCCCTTGTCTATCCTGACTCTCAGGAGCCCACACCTGTTCCTTGGACCTGGCCGGTTCAGCAAGTTCCATTTTCTGCAACTGTGAGCCCCTGAGGGGTGATGATTGGCTGACCTGGGCAGCCTTACCGTGCCGGCCAGCCCTCCCCAGGTGTGCCTGGGTTGAGATCAATATAAATACCACTCCAGGCAGCAAGAGCCCCTGCAGCCGTGCCTGACGCCATTTTCTCTGCCCTGTCAGCAGTCTCGGGGCTGGGCTGGTGGGAGGGAGTGAGAGGCCACGGCTTTGTGGGTGGCCCAGTGTGAGTGGGGCTCTGCTGGACTTTCTGCAGCAGTTGCCAGGCTGCCACCTGCTAAAGAAGAGGATGTGTCACCCATACCTGCTGCTGGAATTTCTCCCTGGGCAGAGGTGAGGAAGGAAAAAAGCAGTGGGGGCAGGGACAGGACGGGTATCTCAGGCAGGGAAATGGAAATCTTCCAGAAGAGCACCCAGGGCCAGGACCATCCTGGCTGGCCTGCAGGCACCAAGTCGGCCGGCATGCTGTCACTCGTGTGGCTCTATGGCCCTTCCTCTAGGCTTTCAAGTCCTTGTATATATTCAGGTGTTTTACCTGGGACGGGTGGGAATAGTTCAGCAGCAACTGGCCTGGGGCTCAGCTCACGTTTACTCACAGATGCCTCGGCACGGTGCCCCAGCTTTGCAATGAGGACGCTTGTTGCGTGGGGGCTGCTGGCTGAATGGGAGACGATTCCCCACCACTGACCAACTTCAGAATTGTTTACAACTGGAGCAAGTGCCCTGATACGGTTTTCCTCTGTGTAACTGGTGGGTTCTGTGTTTTTTTTCTCTTTTTCGTTTTTGGTTCAAGGTAGATTTTATTCCTCTTTTTTGTATTTACAGATATAAGCATGGAAATAATTTATTCATATAAATACATGTATGTGCAGGGAATAATTGTTTTTTCTGTTTTATTTTTTAAATTTTACTTCTTTTTAATTTTGAATTTTATTTTATATTTTTATACAGCAGGTTCTTATTGGTTATCTATTTTATACATATAAATGTATACATGCCAATCCCAGTCTCTCAACTCCTCCCACCACCACCCCCCCAACAGCTTTCCCCCCTTGTTGTCCATACGTTTGTTGTCTACATCTGTTGCTCTATTTATGCCTTGCAAAATGGTTAATCTGTACAGTTTTTCTAGGTTCCACATATATGCATGAATATACAAGATTTGTTTTTCTCTTTCTGACTTACTTCACTCTGTATGACAGTCTCTAGATCCATCGACGTCTCTACAAATGACGCAATTTCATTCCTTTTCATGGCTTAGTAATATTCCATTTTATATATGTACCACGGCTTTATGCATTCGTCTGTCTGTGGGCATTTAGGTTGCTTCCATTACCTCGATATTGTAAATAGTGATGCAATGAACATTGCGGTGAATGACTCTTTTTGATTTATGGTTTTGTCTGGGTATATGTCCAGTACTGGGATTGCTGTATCATATGGTAATTCTATTGTTAGTTTCTTAAGAAATTCCATATTGTTCTCCATAATGACTGTATCAATTTATATTCCCAACAATAGTGGAAGAGGGTTCCTTTTCTCCACACACTTTCCAGCATTTTTTGTTTGTAGATTTTCAATGATGCCTATTCTACCAGGTGTGAGGTGATACCTCATTGTTGAATCCATTTCGTTGAGCAAGGGGTAGCTCTTGTCTATTACATATTTGGCTTATGGAACGGTATCTGTGCTAATTTCAAACTCTGCTTTTATGCAGCACCCCAACTCACCTTCCCCCTTAAGCAGGCATAAGTTGGTTTTCTAAACTTGAGACCCTGTTCTGTTTTGTAATTCAGTTCATGTGTAGCCAAGTTCACATTCTGTGTATTAGTGATACCTTATGATGTTTCTTTTTCTGTGTGACTTATTTCACTTAGAATCATCGTGCCTCAATGCACTCATTATGCTGGTATGGGCCTGGTGACATAGATTTCATTGCTGAGTGGTATTCTGTTGTACATAAGTACCGCAACTTCTTTATCCATTATTTGCTCTCTGGGATATTTAACTTGTGCCGTAGAAGAGATTTCTGTAAAAAGAGCCATCCCAAATTTTGGGGTTGCTGTGTCTTTTTGATATTAATTTCCCTAAGCTATAGGACCATAAGTGGAAGTGCCCTAGGCTCTGTTGCTTTGTTTTTTAGATGTTTCAGGAAACACCATACACATCTCCCGAGTGTCTGTTGGCAATTTACATCCCGCTCATCAGCATAACAAGGCTCCCAGATCTCCATGGCCTGTCCTGCCTTTCTGGGTTTTACACTTTTTTCAGATGGCCCTTTTGACCGGGGGGAAGTGAGACTTCATTGTAGTGCAGATTACCTTTGCAAGCTTGCTTGGTTGGCCAAAAAGGGCGTATGCGTTTTTTCCTGAATATATTCAGGAAAAAACGCATACGCCCTTTTGGCACAGTGCATCATTGTGGACGTTCTGCCTCTTTTCCTATGCTTTCAATGCAATTCCAGTCTACCTCCTGAAATCGGTATCCTGCAATTCTGCCCCGCTTTCAAGTCCTCTTGGCAGCCTTACTTCAGTATATTTTTGGACGATAGCTGTCATTTATAACTCTGCAGGTTTGTGAATTACAGAGACCCTGAGCTCCTTTCTTCAACTCACTTTCTTTTGAGCTGGCCGCAACACCGCAGGATGGCTTCAGGCCCTAATCTGGTTCCGGCACGGCACGCTGAGCCTTTGGTTATTTCCTCTTCCTGGTGGGAAATGAGAGTTAAATTTGCCCGTCCAGACACCTCCAGCTAGTCTCTCATTGGTTCTCCCTATTCCTGTTCATCTTCCGCAGAAATTGCAAACTGGGCCAAACAGGAGGTTAAAGGCGCTGACTCTCCAAGTGGGGAGAGTGTTAGTAAAGGGTCTGGAATGTTGCACCCGAGTACCAGGGGAGGAAGACTGAGACATATTTGAACACGTCTCCCGTTCACACGGTTGATCATACGCGGGGTTCCACATGCATGTTTTAGCTGAAGGAAGAATACCTTAAACCTGGAGAGTTGAGACCCGTGTAATGGGTACCATGCAATATGACTTCAAAGGGTCTTCATTTGCTCACCGAACCTCTCCAATCCTATCACTGCTGCGTTCATGCCCCTGTACACATGCTTGATTCTCTTTCGGAGACATAGCAATCCATAGGTTTTAAGATACTTACTAGTCAGATACATTCTTAGGCGTTTAATATGCGGTGTTGAGTCCATTTCGTTGAGCAAGGAGTAGCTCATGTCTATTCCATATTTGGCTTAAGTAACTTTATCTGTGCTCATTTCAATCTCTGGTTTTATGCAGCATCCCAACTCACCTTTACCCTTAAGCAAGCATAAGTTGGTTTTCTAAATTTGAGACCCTGTTCTGTTCTGTAATTCAGTTCCTGTGTAGCCAAGTTTACATTCCGTGTATTACTGATATCTTATGATGTTTCTTTTTCTGTGTGACTTACTTCAGTTAGAATCATCATACCTGAATCCACTCATTGTGCTGCTAAGGGCCTGATGACACAGATTTCATTGCTGAGTGATATTGCTTTGTAAGTAAATACCACAACTTCTTTATCCATTTTTCACTTTCTGCGATGTTGAACTTGTACTGTAAACGAGGTTCTTGTAAACAGAGGCGTCCCAAACTTTGGGGTGGCTGTGTCTTTTTGATTTTAATTTCCCTAAGCTATAGGACCATAAGTGGCAGTGCCCTAGGCTCTGTTGCTTTGTTTTTTAGATGTTTCAGGAAACACCATACACTTCTCCCGAGTGTCTGTTGGCAATTTACAACCCGCCCATCAGCATAACAAGGCTCCCAGTTCTCCATGGCCTGTCCTGCCTTTCTGGATTTTATACTTTTTTCAGATGTCCCTTTTGACCGGGGGGAAGTGAGACTTCATTGTAGTGCAGATTTCCTTTGCAAGCTTGCTTGGTTGGCCAAAAAGGGCGTATGCGTTTTTTCCTGAATATATTCAGGAAAAAACGCATACGCCCTTTTTGGCCAAGTGCATCATTGTGGACGTTCTGCCTCTTTTCCTATGCTTTCAATGCAATTCCAGTCTACCTCCTGAAATCGGTTTCCTGCAATTCTGCCCCGCTTTCAAGTCCTCTTGGCAGCCTTACTTCAGTCTATTTTTGGACGATAGCTGTCATTTATAACTCTGCAGGTTTGTGAATTACAGTGCCCCTGAGCTCCTTTCTTCAACTCGCTTTCTTGTGACCTGGACGCAACACCGCAGGATGACTTCAGGCCCTAATCTGGTTCCGGCCCGGCATGCTGAGCCTTTGGTTAATTCCTCTTCCTGGTGGGAAATGAGAGTTAAATTTGCCCGTCCAGACACCTCCAGCTAGCCTCTCATTGGTTCTCGCTATTCCTGTTCATCTTCCGCAGAAATTGCAAACGGGGCCAAACAGGAGGTTAAAGGGACTGACTCTCCACGTGCGGAGAGTGTTAGTAAAGCGTCTGGAATGTTGCACCCGAGTACCAGGGTACGAAAACTGAGACATATTTGAACACGTCTCCCGATCACATGGTTGATCATACTCTAGGTTCCACATGCATGTTTTAGCTGAAGGAAGAATACCTAAAACTTCAGTAGTTGAAACCCGTGGAATGGGTACCATGCAATATGACTTCAAAGGGTCTTCATTTGCTCACTGAACCTCTCCAATCCTATCACTGCTGCGTTTATGCCCCTGTACACATGCTTGATTCTCTTTCGGAGACATAGCAATCCATAGGTTTTAAGATACTTACCAGTCAGGTACATTCTTAGGCGTTTAATATGCGGTGTTGAGTCCATTTCGTTGAGCAAGGAGTAGCTCTTGTCTATTCCATATTTGGCTTAAGGAACTTTATCTGTGCTCATTTCAATCTCTGGTTTTATGCAGCACCCCAACTCACCTTTCCCCTTAAGCAAGCATAAGTTGGTTTTCTAAATTTGAGACCCTGTTCTGTTTTGGAATGCAGTTCCTGTGTAGCCAAGTTTACATTCCGTGTATTAGTGATATCTTATGATGTTTCTTTTTCTGTGTGACTTATTTCAGTTAGAATCATCGCACCTGAATCCACTCATTATGCTGCTATGGGCCTGATGACATAGATTTCATTGCTGAGTGATACTGCATTGTACGTAAGTACCACAAGTTCTTTATCCATTTTTCACTTTCTGTGATATTGAACTTGTACGGTAAACGAGGTTCTTGTAAACGGAGGCGTCCCAAACTTTGGGGTGGCTGTGTCTTTTTTATTTTAATTTCCCTAAGCTATAGGACCATAAGTGGAAGTGCCCTAGGCTCTGTTGCTTTGTTTTTTAGATGTTTCAGGAAACACCATACACTTCTCCCGAGTGGTTGTTGGCTATTTACATCCCGCCCATCAGCATAACAAGGCTCCCAGTTCTCCATGGCCTGTCCTGCCTTTCTGGATTTTACACTTTTTTCAGATGGCCCTTTTGACCGGGGGGAAGTGAGACTTCATTGTAGTGCAGATTTCCTTTGCAAGCTTGCTTGGTTGGCCAAAAAGGGCGTATGCGTTTTTTCCTGAATATATTCAGGAAAAAACGCATACGCCCTTTTTGGCCAAGTGCATCATTGTGGACGTTCTGCCTCTTTTCCTATGCTTTCAATGCAATTCCAGTCTACCTCCTGAAATCGGTTTCCTGCAATTCTGCCCCGCTTTCAAGTCCTCTTGGCAGCCTTACTTCAGTCTATTTTTGGACGATAGCTGTCATTTATAACTCTGCAGGTTTGTGAATTACAGTGCCCCTGAGCTCCTTTCTTCAACTCGCTTTCTTGTGACCTGGCCGCAACACCGCAGGATGGCTTCAGGCCCTAATTTGGTTCCGGCACGGCACGCTGAGCCTTTGGTTATTTCCTCTTCCTGGTGGGAAATGAGAGTTAAATTTGCCCGTCCAGACACCTCCAGCTAGCCTCTCATTGGTTCTCGCTATTCCTGTTCATCTTCCGCAGAAATTGCAAACTGGGCCAAACAGGAGGTTAAAGGCGCTGACTCTCCACGTGGGGAGAGTGTTAGTAAAGCGTCTGGAATGTTGCACCCGAGTACCAGGGGAGGAAAACTGAGACATATTTGAACACGTCTCCCGATCACATGGTTGATCATACTCTAGGTTCCACATGCATGTTTTAGCTGAAGGAAGAATACTTTAAACCTGGGTAGTTGAAACCCGTGGAATGGGTACCATGCAATATGAATTCAAAGGGTCTTCATTTGCTCACCGAACCTCTCCAATCCTATCACTGCTGCGTTTACGCCCCTGTACACATGCTTGATTCTCTTTCGGAGACATAGCAATCCATAGGTTTTAAGATACTTACTAGTCAGGTACATTCTTAGGCGTTTAATATGGGGTGTTGAGTCCATTTCGTTGAGCAAGGAGTAGCTCTTGTCTATTCCATATTTGGCTTAAGGAACTTTATCTGTGCTCATTTCAATCTCTGGTTTTATGCAGCACCCCAACTCACCTTTACCCTTAAGCAAGAATAAGTTGGTTTTCTAAATTTGAGACCCTGTTCTGTTCTGTAATTCAGTTCCTGTGTAGCCAAGTTTACATTCCGTGTATTACTGATATCTTATGATGTTTCTTTTTCTGTGTGACTTATTTCAGTTAGAATCATCATACCTGAATCCACTCATTGTGCTGCTAAGGGCCTGATGACACAGATTTCATTGCTGAGTGATATTGCTTTGTAAGTAAATACCACAACTTCTTTATCCATTTTTCACTTTCTGCGATGTTGAACTTGTACTGTAAACGAGGTTCTTGTAAACAGAGCCGTTCCAAACTTTGGGGTGGCTGTGTCTTTTTGATTTTAATTTCCCTAAGCCTAGGACCATAAGTGGAAGTGCCCTAGGTTCTGTTGCTTTGTTTTTTAGATGTTTCAGGAAACACCATACACTTCTCCCGAGTGGTTGTTGGCAATTTACATCCCGCCCATCAGCATAACAAGGCTCCCAGTTCTCCATGGCCTGTCCTGCCTTTCTGGATTTTACACTTTTTTCAGATGGCCCTTTTGACCGGGGGGAAGTGAGACTTCATTGTAGTGCAGATTTCCTTTGCAAGCTTGCTTGGTTGGCCAAAAAGGGCGTATGCGTTTTTTCCTGAATATATTCAGGAAAAAACGCATACGCCCTTTTTGGCCAAGTGCATCATTGTGGACGTTCTGCCTCTTTTCCTATGCTTTCAATGCAATTCCAGTCTACCTCCTGAAATCGGTTTCCTGCAATTCTGCCCCGCTTTCAAGTCCTCTTGGCAGCCTTACTTCAGTATATTTTTGGACGATAGCTGTCATTTATAACTCTGCAGGTTTGTGAATTCCAGTGCCCCTGAGCTCCTTTCTTCAACTCGCTTTCTTTCGAGCTGGCCGCAACACCGCAGGATGGCTTCAGGCCCTAATCTGGTTCCGGCACGGCACACTGAGCCTTTGGTTAATTTCTCTTCCTGGTGGGAAATGAGAGTTAAATTTGCCCGTCCAGACACCTCCAACTAGCGTCATTGGTTCTCGCTATTCCTGTTCATCTTCCGCAGGAATTGCAAACTGGGCCAAACAGGAGGTTAAAGGGACTGACTCTCCAAGTCGGGAGAGTGTTAGTAAAGCGTCTGGAATGTTGCACCCGAGTACCAGGGGAGGAAAACTGAGACATATTTGAACACGTCTCCCGTTCACATGGTTGATCATACTTGGGTTCCACATGCATGTTTTAGCTGAAGGAAGAATACCTTAAACCTGGAGAGTTAAGACCCGTGTAATGGGTACCATGCAATATGACTTCAAAGGGTCTTCATTTGCTCACCGAACCTCTCCAATCCTATCACTGCTGCGTTTATGCCCCTGTACACATGCTTGATTCTCTTTCGGAGACATAGCGATCCATAGGTTTTAAGTTACTTACTAGTCAGGTACATTCTTAGGCGTTTAATATGCGGTGTTGAGTCCATTTCGTTGAGCAAGGAGTAGCTCTTGTCTATTCCATATTTGACTTAAGGAACTTTATCTGTGCTCATTTCAATCTCTGGTTTTATGCAGCACCCCAACTCACCTTTACCCTTAAGCAAGCATAAGTTGGTTTTCTAAATTTGAGACCCTGTTCTGTTCTGTAATTCAGTTCCTGTGTAGCCAAGTTTCCATTCCGTGTATTACTGATATCTTATGATGTTTCTTTTTCTGTGTGACTTATTTCAGTTAGAATCATCATACCTGAATCCACTCATTGTGCTGCTAAGGGCCTGATGACACAGATTTCATTGCTGAGTGATATTGCTTTGTAAGTAAATACCACAACTTCTTTATCCATTTTTCACTTTCTGTGATGTTGAACTTGTACTGTAAACGAGGTTCTTGTAAACAGAGCCGTTCCAAACTTTGGGGTGGCTGTGTCTTTTTGATTTTAATTTCCCTAAGCTATAGGACCATAAGTGGAAGTGCCCTAGGTTCTGTTGCTTTGTTTTTTAGATGTTTCAGGAAACACCATACACTTCTCCCGAGTGGTTGTTGGCAATTTACATCCCGCCCATCAGCATAACAAGGCTTCCAGTTCTCCATGGCCTGTCCTGCCTTTCTGGATTTTACACTTTTTTCAGATGGCCCTTTTGACTGGGGGGAAGTGAGACTTCATTGTAGTGCAGATTTCCTTTGCAAGCTTGCTTGGTTGGCCAAAAAGGGCGTATGCGTTTTTTCCTGAATATATTCAGGAAAAAACGCATACGCCCTTTTTGGCCAAGTGCATCATTGTGGACGTTCTGCCTCTTTTCCTATGCTTTCCATACAATTCCAGTCTACCTCCTGAAATCGGTTTCCTGCAATTCTGCCCCGCTTTCAAGTCCTCTTGGCAGCCTTACTTCAGTCTATTTTTGGACGATAGCTGTCATTTATAACTCTGCAGGTTTGTGAATTACAGTGCCCCTGAGCTCCTTTCTTCAACTCGCTTTCTTGTGACCTGGCCGCAACACCGCAGGATGGCTTCAGGCCCTAATCTGGTTCCGGTACGGCACGCTGAGCCTTTGGTTATTTCCTCTTCCTGGTGGGAAATGAGAGTTAAATTTGCCCGTCCAGACACCTCCAGCTAGCCTCTCATTGGTTCTCGCTATTCCTGTTCATCTTCCGCAGAAATTGCAAACTGGGCCAAACAGGAGGTTAAAGGCGCTGACTCTCCAAGTGGGGAGAGTGTTAGTAAAGCGTCTGGAATGTTGCACCCGAGTACCAGGGTATGAAAACTGAGATATATTTGAACACGTCTCCCGATCACATGGTTGATCATACTCTGGGTTCCACATGCATGTTTTAGCTGAAGGAAGAATACCTAAAACCTGGGTAGTTGAAACCCGTGGAATGGGTACCATGCAATGTGACTTCAAAGGGTCTTCATTTGCTCACCGAACCTCTCCAATCCTATCACTGCTGCGTTTATGCCCCTGTACACATGCTTGATTCTCTTTCGGAGACATAGCAATCTATAGGTTTTAAGATACTTACTAGTCAGGTACATTCTTAGGCGTTTAATATGTGGTGTTGAGTCCATTTCGTTGAGCAAAGAGTAGCTCTTGTCTATTCCATATTTGGCTTAAGGAACTTTATCTGTGCTCATTTCAATCACTGGTTTCATGCAGCACCACAACTCACCTTTCCCCTTAAGCAAGCAAAAGTTGGTTTTCTAAATTTGAGACCCTGTTCTTTTCTGTAATTCATTTCCTGCGTAGCCAAGTTTACATTCCGTGTATTACTGATATCTTATGATGTTTCTTTTTCTGTGTGACTTATTTCAGTTAGAATCATCATACCTGAATCCACTCATTGTGCTGCTAAGGGCCTGATGACACAGATTTCATTGCTGAGTGATATTGCTTTGTAAGTAAATACCACAATTGTTTATCCATTTTTCACTTTCTGCAATGTTGAATTTGTAGTGTAAACGAGGTTCTTGTAAACAGAGTCGTCCCAAACTTTGGGGTGGCTGTGTCTTTTTGATTTCAATTTCCCTAAGCTATAGGACCATAAGTGGAAGTGCCCTAGGTTCTGTTGCTTTGTTTTTTAGATGTTTCAGGAAACACCATACACTTCTCCCGAGTGGTTGTTGGCAATTTACATCCCGCCCATCAGCATAACAAGGCTCCCAGTTCTCCATGGCCTGTCCTGCCTTTCTGGATTTTACACTTTTTTCAGATGGCCCTTTTGACCGGGGGAAAGTGAGACTTCATTGTAGTGCAGATTTCCTTTGCAAGCTTGCTTGGTTGGCCAAAAAGGGCGTATGCGTTTTTTCCTGAATATATTCAGGAAAAAACGCATACGCCCTTTTTGGCCAAGTGCATCATTGTGGACGTTCTGCCTCTTTTCCTATGCTTTCAATGCAATTCCAGTCTACCTCCTGAAATCAGTTTCCTGCAATTGTGCCCGGCTTTCAAGTCCTCTTGGCAGCCTTACTTCAGTCTATTTTTGGACGATAGCTGTCATTTATAACTCTGCAGGTTTGTGAATTCCAGTGCCCCTGAGCTCCTTTCTTCAACTCGCTTTCTTGTGACCTGGCCGCAACACCGCAGGATGGCTTCAGGCCCTAATCTGGTTCTGGCACGGCACGCTGAACCTTTGGTTATTTCCTCTTCCTGGTGGGAAATGAGAGTTAAATTTGCCCGTCCAGACACCTCCAGGTAGTCTCTCATTGATTCTCGCTATTCCTGTTCATCTTCCGCAGAAATTGCAAACTGGGCCAAACAGGAGGTTAAAGGGACTGACTCTCCAAGTGGGGAGAGTGTTAGTAAGCGTCTGGAATGTTGCACCCGAGTACCAGGGTACGAAAACTGAGACATATTTGAACACGTCTCCCGATCACATGGTTGATCATACTCTAGGTTCCACATGCATGTTTTAGCTGAAGGAAGAATACCTTAAACCTGGGTAGTTGAAACCCGTGGAATGGGTACCATGCAATATGACTTCAAAGGGTCTTCATTTGCTCACGAACCTCTCCAATCCTATAACTGCTGCGTTTATGCCCCTGTACACATGCTTGATTCTCTTTCGGAGACATAGCAATCCATAGGTTTTAAGATACTTACTAGTCAGGTACATTCTTAGGCGTTTAATATGCGGTGTTGAGTCCATTTCGTTGAGCAAGGAGTAGCTCTTGTCTATTCCATATTTGGCTTAAGGAACTTTATCTGTGCTCATTTCAATCTCTGGTTTTATGCAGCACCCCAACTCACCTTTCCCCTTAAGCAAGCATAAGTTGGTTTTCTAAATTTGAGACACTGTTCTGTTCTGTAATTCAGTTCCTGTGTAGCCAAGTTTCCATTCCGTGTATTACTGATATCTTATGATGTTTCTTTTTCTATGTGACTTATTTCAGTTAGAATCGTCATACCTGAATCCACTCATTGTGCTGCTAAGGGCCTGATGACACAGATTTCATTGCTGCGTGATATTGCTTTGTAAGTGAATACCACAACTTCTTTATCCATTTTTCACTTTCTGCGATGTTGAACTTGTACTGTAAACGAGGTTCTTGTAAACAGAGCCGTTCCAAACTTTGGGGTGGCTGTGTCTTTTTGATTTTAATTTCCCTAAGCTATAGGACCATAAGTGGAAGTGCCCTAGGCTCTGTTGCTTTGTTTTTTAGATGTTTCAGGAAACACCATACACTTCTCCCAGGTGTCTGTTGGCAATTTACATCCCGCCCATCAGCATAACAAGGCTCCCAGTTCTCAATGGCCTGTTGCCTTTCTGGATTTTACACTTTTTTCAGATGGCCCTTTTGGCCGGGGGGAAGTGAGACTTCATTGTAGTGCAGATTTCCTTTGCAAGCTTGCTTGGTTGGCCAAAAAGGGCGTATGCGTTTTTTCCTGAATATATTCAGGAAAAAACGCATACGCCCTTTTTGGCCAAGTGCGTCATTGTGGACGTTCTGCCTCTTTTCCTATGCTTTCAATGCAATTCCAGTCTACCTCCTGAAATCGGTTTCCTGCAATTCTGCCCCGCTTTCAAGTCCTCTTGGCAGCCTTACTTCAGTCTATTTTTGGACGATAGCTGTCATTTATAACTCTGCAGGTTTGTGAATTACAGTGCCCCTGAGCTCCTTTCTTCAACTCGCTTTCTTGTGACCTGGCCGCAACACCGCAGGATGGCTTCAGGCCCTAATCTGGTTCCGGCCCGGCATGCTGAGCCTTTGGTTAATTCCTCTTCCTGGTGGGAAATGAGAGTTAAATTTGCCCGTCCAGACACCTGCAGCTAGCCTCTCATTGGTTCTCGCTATTCCTGTTCATCTTCCGTAGAAATTGCAAACTGTGCCAAACAGGAGGTTAAAGGGACTGACTCTCCAAGTGGGGAGAGTGTTAGTAAAGCGTCTGGAATGTTGCACCCGAGTACCAGGGGAGGAAAACTGAGACATATTTGAACACGTCTCCCGATCACATGGTTGATCATACTCTAGGTTCCACATGCATGTTTTAGCTGAAGGAAGAATACCTTAAACCTGGGTAGTTGAAACCCGTGGAATGGGTACCATGCAATATGACTTCAAAGGGTCTTCATTTGCTCACCGCACCTCTCCAATCCTATCACTGCTGCGTTTATGCCCCTGTACACATGCTTGATTCTCTTTCGGAGACATAGCAATCCATAGGTTTTAAGATACTTACAAGTCAGGTACATTCTTAGGTGTTTAATATGCGGTGTTGAGTCCATTTCGTTGAGCAAGGAGTAGCTCTTGTCTATTCCATATTTGGCTTAAGGAACTTTATCTGTGCTCATTTCAATCTCTGGTTTTATGCAGCACCCCAACTCACCGTTACTCTTAAGCAAGATTAGTTGTTTTTCTACATTTGAGACCCTGTTCTGTTCTGTAATTCAGTTCCTGGGTAGCCAAGTTTCCATTCCGTGTATTACTGATATCTTATGATGTTTCTTTTTCTATGTGACTTATTTCAGTTAGAATCGTCATACCTGAATCCACTCATTGTGCTGCTAAGGGCCTGATGACACAGATTTCATTGCTGCGTGATATTGCTTTGTAAGTGAATACCACAACTTCTTTATCCATTTTTCACTTTCTGCGATGTTGAACTTGTACTGTAAACGAGGTTCTTGTAAACAGAGCCGTTCCAAACTTTGGGGTGGCTGTGTCTTTTTGATTTTAATTTCCCTAAGCTATAGGACCATAAGTGGAAGTGCCCTAGGCTCTGTTGCTTTGTTTTTTAGATGTTTCAGGAAACACCATACACTTCTCCCAGGTGTCTGTTGGCAATTTACATCCCGCCCATCAGCATAACAAGGCTCCCAGTTCTCAATGGCCTGTTGCCTTTCTGGATTTTACACTTATTTCAGATGGCCCTTTTGGCCGGGGGGAAGTGAGACTTCATTGTAGTGCAGATTTCCTTTGCAAGCTTGCTTGGTTGGCCAAAAAGGGCGTATGCGTTTTTTCCTGAATATATTCAGGAAAAAACGCATACGCCCTTTTTGGCCAAGTGCGTCATTGTGGACGTTCTGCCTCTTTTCCTATGCTTTCAATGCAATTCCAGTCTACCTCCTGAAATCGGTTTCCTGCAATTCTGCCCCGCTTTCAAGTCCTCTTGGCAGCCTTACTTCAGTCTATTTTTGGACGATAGCTGTCATTTATAACTCTGCAGGTTTGTGAATTACAGTGCCCCTGAGCTCCTTTCTTCAACTCGCTTTCTTGTGACCTGGCCGCAACACCGCAGGATGGCTTCAGGCCCTAATCTGGTTCCGGTCCGGCATGCTGAGCCTTTGGTTAATTCCTCTTCCTGGTGGGAAATGAGAGTTAAATTTGCCCGTCCAGACACCTCCAGCTAGCCTCTCATTGGTTCTCGCTATTCCTGTTCATCTTCCGCAGAAATTGCAAACTGGGCCAAACAGGAGGTTAAAGGGACTGACTCTCCAAGTGGGGAGAGTGTTAGTAAAGTGTCTGGAATGTTGCACCCGAGTACCAGGGGAGGAAAACTGAGACATAGTTGAACACATCTCCCGATCACATGGTTGATCATACTCTAGGTTCCACATGCATGTTTTAGCTGAAGGAAGAATACCTTAAACCTGGGTAATTGAAACCCGTGGAATGGGTACCATGCAATATGACTTCAAAGGGTCTTCATTTGCTCACCGAACCTCTCCAATCCTATCACTGCTGCGTTTATGCCCCTGTACACATGCTTGATTCTCTTTCGGAGACATAGCAATTCATAGGTTTTAAGATACTTACAAGTCAGGTACATTCTTAGGCGTTTAATATGCGGTGTTGAGTCCATTTCGTTGAGCAAGGAGTAGCTCTTGTCTATTCCATATTTGGCTTAAGGAACTTTATCTGTGCTCATTTCAATCTCTGGTTTTATGCAGCACCCCAACTCACCTTTACCCTTAAGCAAGCATAAGTTGTTTTTCTAAATTTGAGGCCCTGTTCTGTTCTGTAATTCAGTTCCTGTGTAGCCAAGTTTCCATTCCGTGTATTACTGATATCTTATGATGTTTCTTTTTCTGTGTGACTTATTTCAGTTAGAATCATCATACCTGAATCCACTCATTGTGCTGCTAAGGGCCTGATGACATAGATTTCATTGCTGAGTGATATTGCTTTGTAAGTCAATACCACAACTTCTTTATCCATTTTTCACTTTCTGCGATGTTGAACTTGTACTGTAAACGAGGTTCTTGTAAACAGAGGCGTTCCAAACTTTGGGGTGGCTGTGTCTTTTTGATTTTAATTTCCCTAAGCTATAGGACCATAAGTGGCAGTGCCCTAGGCTCTGTTGCTTTGTTTTTTAGATGTTTCAGGAAACACCATACACTTCTCCCAAGTGTCTGTTGGCAATTTACATCCCGCCCATCAGCATAACAAGGCTCCCAGTTCTCCATGGCCTGTCCTGCCTTTCTGGATTTTACACTTTTTTCAGATGGCCCTTTTGACCGGGGGGAAGTGAGACTTCATTGTAGTGCAGATTTCCTTTGCAAGCTTGCTTGGTTGGCCAAAAAGGGCGTATGCGTTTTTTCCTGAATATATTCAGGAAAAAACGCATACACCCTTCTTGGCCAAGTGCATCATTGTGGACGTTCTGCCTCTTTTCCTATGCTTTCAATGCAATTCCAGTCTACCTCCTGAAATCGGTTTCCTGCAATTCTGCCCCGCTTTCAAGTCCTCTTGGCAGCCTTACTTCAGTCTATTTTTGGACGATAGCTGTCATTTATAACTCTGCAGGTTTGTGAATTACAGTGCCCCTGAGCTCCTTTCTTCAACTCGCTTTCTTGTGACCTGGCCGCAACACCGCAGGATGGCTTCAGGCCCTAATCTGGTTCCGGCCCGGCATGCTGAGCCTTTGGTTAATTCCTCTTCCTGGTGGGAAATGAGAGTTAAATTTGCCCGTCCAGACACCTGCAGCTAGCCTCTCATTGGTTCTCGCTATTCCTGTTCATCTTCCGCAGAAATTGCAAACTGGGCCAAACAGGAGGTTAAAGGGACTGACTCTCCAAGTGGGGAGAGTGTTAGTAAAGCGTCTGGAATGTTGCACCCGAGTACCAGGGGAGGAAAACTGAGACATATTTGAACACGTCTCCCGATCACATGGTTGATCATACTCTAGGTTCCACATGCATGTTTTAGCTGAAGGAAGAATACCTTAAACCTGGGTAGTTGAAACCCGTGTAATGGGTACCATGCAATATGACTTCAAAGGGTCTTCATTTGCTCACCGCACCTCTCCAATCCTATCACTGCTGCGTTTATGCCCCTGTACACATGCTTGATTCTCTTTCGGAGACATAGCAATCCATAGGTTTTAAGATACTTACAAGTCAGGTACATTCTTAGGTGTTTAATATGCGGTGTTGAGTCCATTTCGTTGAGCAAGGAGTAGCTCTTGTCTATTCCATATTTGGCTTAAGGAACTTTATCCGTGCTCATTTCAATCTCTGGTTTTATGCAGCACCCCAACTCACCGTTACTCTTAAGCAAGATTAGTTGTTTTTCTACATTTGAGACCCTGTTCTGTTCTGTAATTCAGTTCCTGTGTAGCCAAGTTTCCATTCCGTGTATTACTGATATCTTATGATGTTTCTTTTTCTATGTGACTTATTTCAGTTAGAATCGTCATACCTGAATCCACTCATTGTGCTGCTAAGGGCCTGATGACACAGATTTCATTGCTGCGTGATATTGCTTTGTAAGTGAATACCACAACTTCTTTATCCATTTTTCACTTTCTGCGATGTTGAACTTGTACTGTAAACGAGGTTCTTGTAAACAGAGCCGTTCCAAACTTTGGGGTGGCTGTGTCTTTTTGATTTTAATTTCCCTAAGCTATAGGACCATAAGTGGAAGTGCCCTAGGCTCTGTTGCTTTGTTTTTTAGATGTTTCAGGAAACACCATACACTTCTCCCAGGTGTCTGTTGGCAATTTACATCCCGCCCATCAGCATAACAAGGCTCCCAGTTCTCAATGGCCTGTTGCCTTTCTGGATTTTACACTTTTTTCAGATGGCCCTTTTGGCCGGGGGGAAGTGAGACTTCATTGTAGTGCAGATTTCCTTTGCAAGCTTGCTTGGTTGGCCAAAAAGGGCGTATGCGTTTTTTCCTGAATATATTCAGGAAAAAACGCATACGCCCTTTTTGGCCAAGTCCGTCATTGTGGACGTTCTGCCTCTTTTCCTATGCTTTCAATGCAATTCCAGTCTACCTCCTGAAATCGGTTTCCTGCAATTCTGTCCCGCTTTCAAGTCCTCTTGGCAGCCTTACTTCAGTCTATTTTTGGACGATAGCTGTCATTTATAACTCTGCAGGTTTGTGAATTACAGTGCCCCTGAGCTCCTTTCTTCAACTCGCTTTCTTGTGACCTGGCCGCAACACCGCAGGATGGCTTCAGGCCCTAATCTGGTTCCGGCCCGGCATGCTGAGCCTTTGGTTAATTCCTCTTCCTGGTGGGAAATGAGAGTTAAATTTGCCCGTCCAGACACCTGCAGCTAGCCTCTCATTGGTTCTCGCTATTCCTGTTCATCTTCCGCAGAAATTGCAAACTGGGCCAAACAGGAGGTTAAAGGCGCTGACTCTCCAAGTGGGGAGAGTGTTAGTAAAGCGTCTGGAATGTTGCACCCGAGTACCAGGGGAGGAAAACTGAGACATATTTGAACACGTCTCCCGTTCACATGGTTGATCATACTTGGGTTCCACATGCATGTTTTAGCTGAAGGAAGAATACCTTAAACCTGGAGAGTTAAGACCCGTGTAATGGGTACCATGCAATATGACTTCAAAGGGTCTTCATTTGCTCACCAAACCTCTCCAATCCTATCACTGCTGCGTTTATGCCCCTGTACACATGCTTGATTCTCTTTTGGAGACATAGCAATCCATAGGTTTTACGATACTTACTAGTCAGGTACATTCTTAGGCGTTTAATATGCGGTGTTGAGTCCATTTCGTTGAGCAAGGAGTAGCTCTTGTCTATTCCATATTTGACTTAAGGAACTTTATCTGTGCTCATTTGAATCTCTGGTTTTATGCAGCACCCCAACTCACCTTTACCCTTAAGCAAGCATAAGTTGGTTTTCTAAATTTGAGACCCTGTTCTGTTCTGTAATTCAGTTCCTGTGTAGCCAAGTTTACATTCCGTGTATTACTGATATCTTATGATGTTTCTTTTTCTGTGTGACTTATTTCAGTTAGAATCATCATACCTGAATCCACTCATTGTGCTGCTAAGGGCCTGATGACACAGATTTCATTGCTGAGTGATATTGCTTTGTAAGTAAATACCACAACTTCTTTATCCATTTTTCACTTTCTGCGATGTTGAACTTGTACTGTAAACGAGGTTCTTGTAAACAGAGCCGTTCCAAACTTTGGGGTGGCTGTGTCTTTTTGATTTTAATTTCCCTAAGCTATAGGACCATAAGTGGAAGTGCCCTAGGCTCTGTTGCTTTGTTTTTTAGATGTTTCAGGAAACACCATACACTTCTCCCAAGTGTCTGTTGGCAATTTACATCCCGCCCATCAGCATAACAAGGCTCCCAGTTCTCAATGGCCTGTTGCCTTTCTGGATTTTACACTTTTTTCAGATGGCCCTTTTGACCGGGGGGAAGTGAGACTTCATTGTAGTGCAGATTTACTTTGCAAGCTTGCTTGGTTGGCCAAAAAGGGCGTATGCGTTTTTTCCTGAATATATTCAGGAGAAAACACATACGCCCTTTTTGGCCAAGTGCATCATTGTGGACGTTCTGCCTCTTTTCCTATGCTTTCAATGCAATTCCAGTCTACCTCCTGAAATCGGTTTCCTGCAATTCTGCCCCGCTTTCAAGTCCTCTTGGCAGCCTTACTTCAGTCTATTTTTGGACGATAGCTGTCATTTATAACTCTGCAGGTTTGTGAATTACAGTGCCCCTGAGCTCCTTTCTTCAACTCGCTTTCTTGTGACCTGGCCGCAACACCGCAGGATGGCTTCAGGCCCTAATCTGGTTCCGGCCCAGCATGCTGAGCCTTTGGTTAATTCCTCTTCCTGGTGGGAAATGAGAGTTAAATTTGCCCGTCCAGACACCTCCAGCTAGCCTCTCATTGGTTCTCGCTATTCCTGTTCATCTTCCGCAGAAATTGCAAACTGGGCCAAACAGGAGGTTAAAGGGACTGACTCTCCAAGTAGGGAGAGTGTTAGTAAAGCGTCTGGAATGTTGCACCCGAGTACCAGGGGAGGAAAACTGAGACATATTTGAACACGTCTCCCGGTCACATGGTTGATCATACTCTAGGTTCCACATGCATGTTTTAGCTGAAGGAAGAATACCTTAAACCTGGGTAGTTGAAACCCGTGGAATGGGTACCATGCAATATGACTTCAAAGGGTCTTCATTTGCTCACTGAACCTCTCCAATCCTATCACTGCTGCGTTTATGCCCCTGTACACATGCTTGATTCTCTTTCGGAGACATAGCAATCCATAGGTTTTAAGATACTTAATAGTCAGGTACATTCTTAGGCGTTTGATATGGGGTGTTGAGTCCATTTCGTTGAGCAAGGAGTAGCTCTTGTCTATTCCATATTTGGCTTAAGGAACTTTATCTGTGCTCATTTCAATCTCTGGTTTTATGCAGCACCCCAACTCACCTTTACCCTTAAGCAAGAATAAGTTGGTTTTCTAAATTTGAGACCCTGTTCTGTTCTGTAATTCAGTTCCTGTGTAGCCAAGTTTACATTCCGTGTATTACTGATATCTTATGATGTTTCTTTTTCTGTGTGACTTATTTCAGTTAGAATCATCATACCTGAATCCACTCATTGTGCTGCTAACGGCCTGATGACACAGATTTCATTGCTGCGTGATATTGCTTTGTAAGTGAATACCACAACTTCTTTATCCATTTTTCACTTTGTGCGATGTTGAACTTGTACTGTAAAGGAGGTTCTTGTAAACAGAGCCGTTCCAACCTTTGGGGTGGCTGTGTCTTTTTGATTTTAATTTCCCTAAACTATAGGACCATAAGTGGAAGTGCCCTAGGCTCTGTTGCTTTGTTTTTTAGATGTTTCAGGAAACACCATACACTTCTCCCAGGTGTCTGTTGGCAATTCACATCCCGCCCATCAGCATAACAAGGCTCCCAGTTCTCAATGGCCTGTTGCCTTTCTGGATTTTACACTTTTTTCAGATGGCCCTTTTGGCCGGGGGGAAGTGAGACTTCATTGTAGTGCAGATTTCCTTTGCAAGCTTGCTTGGTTGGCCAAAAAGGGCGTATGCGTTTTTTCCTGAATATATTCAGGAAAAAACGCATACGCCCTTTTTGGCCAAGTGCATCATTGTGGACGTTCTGCCTTTCTTCCTATGCTTTCAATGCAATTCCAGTCTACCTCCTGAAATCGGTTTCCTGCAATTCTGCCCCGCTTTCAAGTCTTCTTGGCAGCCTTACTTCAGTCTATTTTTGGACGATAGCTGTCATTTATAACTCTGCAGGTTTGTGAATTACAGTGCCCCTGAGCTCCTTTCTTCAACTCGCTTTCTTGTGACCTGGCCGCAACACCGCAGGATGGCTTCAGGCCCTAATCTGGTTCCGGCCCGGCATGCTGAGCCTTTGGTTAATTCCTCTTCCTGGTGGGAAATGAGAGTTAAATTTGCCTGTCCAGACACCTCCAGCTAGCCTCTCATTGGTTCTCGCTATTCCTGTTCATCTTCCGCAGAAATTGCAAACTGGGCCAAAAAGGAGGTTAAAGGGACTGACTCTCCAAGTGGGGAGAGTGTTACTAAAGCGTCTGGAATGTTGCACCCGAGTACCAGGGGAGGAAAACTGAGACATATTTGAACACGTCTCCCGATCACATGGTTGATCATACTCTAGGTTCCACATGCATGTTTTAGCTGAAGGAAGAATACCTTAAACCTGGGTAGTTGAAACCCGTGGAATGGGTACCATGCAATATGGCTTCAAAGGGTCTTCATTTGCTCACCGAACCTCTCCAATCCTATCACTGCTGCGTTTATGCCCCTGTACACATGCTTGATTCTCTTTCGGAGACATAGCAATCCATAGGTTTTAAGATACTTACTAGTCAGGTACATTCTTAGGCGTTTAATATGGGGTGTTGAGTCCATTTCGTTGAGCAAGGAGTAGCTCTTGTCTATTCCATATTTGGCTTAAGGAACTTTATCTGTGCTCATTTCAATCTCTGGTTTTATGCAGCACCCCAACTCACCTTTACCCTTAAGCAAGAATAAGTTGGTTTTCTAAATTTGAGACCCTGTTCTGTTCTGTAATTCAGTTCCTGTGTAGCCAAGTTTACATTCCGTGTATTACTGATATCTTATGATGTTTCTTTTTCTGTGTGACTTATTTCAGTTAGAATCATCATACCTGAATCCACTCATTGTGCTGCTAAGGGCCTGATGACACAGATTTCATTGCTGAGTGATATTGCTTTGTAAGTAAATACCACAACTTCTTTATCCATTTTTCACTTTCTGCGATGTTGAACTTGTACTGTAAACGAGGTTCTTGTAAACAGAGGCGTCCCAAACTTTGGGGTGGCTGTGTCTTTTTGATTTTAATTTCCCTAAGCTATAGGACCACAAGTGGCAGTGCCCTAGGCTCTGTTGCTTTGTTTTTTAGATGTTTCAGGAAACACCATACACTTCTCCCGAGTGTCTGTTGGCAATTTACATCCCGCCCATCAGCATAACAAGGCTCCCAGTTCTACATGGCCTGTCCTGCCTTTCTGGATTTTACACTTTTTTCAGATGGCCCTTTTGACCGGGGGGAAGTGAGACTTCATTGTAGTGCAGATTTCCTTTGCAAGCTTGCTTGGTTGGCCAAAAAGGGCGTATGCGTTTTTTCCTGAATATATTCAGGAAAAAACGCATACGCGCTTTTTGGCCAAGTGCATCATTGTGGACGTTCTGCCTCTTTTCCTATGCTTTCAATGCAATTCCAGTCTACCTCCTGAAATCGGTTTCCTGCAATTCTGCCCCGCTTTCAAGTCCTCTCGGCAGCCTTACTTCAGTCTATTTTTGGACGATAGCTGTCATTTATAACTCTGCAGGTTTGTGAATTACAGTGCCCCTGAGCTCCTTTCTTCAACTCGCTTTCTTGTGACCTGGCCGCAACACCGCAGGATGGCTTCAGGCCCTAATCTGGTTCCGGCCCGGCATGCTGAGCCTTTGGTTAATTCCTCTTCCTGGTGGGAAATGAGAGTTAAATTTGCCCGTCCAGACACCTCCAGCTAGTCTCTCATTGGTTCTCGCTATTCCTGTTCATCTTCCGCAGAAATTGCAAACTGGGCCAAACAGGAGGTTAAAGGCGCTGACTCTCCAAGTGGGGAGAGTGTTAGTAAAGCGTCTGGAATGTTGCACCCGAGTACCAGGGGAGGAAAACTGAGACATATTTGAACACGTCTCCCGTTCACATGGTTGATCATACTTGGGTTCCACATGCATGTTTTAGCTGAAGGAAGAATACCTTAAACCTGGAGAGTTAAGACCCGTGTAATGGGTACCATGCAATATGACTTCAAAGGGTCTTCATTTGCTCACCGAACCTCTCCAATCCTATCACTGCTGCGTTTATGCCCCTGTACACATGCTTGATTCTCTTTCGGAGACATAGCAATCCATAGGTTTTACGATACTTACTAGTCAGGTACATTCTTAGGCGTTTAATATGCGGTGTTGAGTCCATTTCGTTGAGCAAGGAGTAGCTCTTGTCTATTCCATATTTGACTTAAGGAACATTATCTGTGCTCATTTCAATCTCTGGTTTTATGCAGCACCCCAACTCACCTTTACCCTTAAGCAAGCATAAGTTGGTTTTCTAAATTTGAGACCCTGTTCTGTTCTGTAATTCAGTTCCTGTGTAGCCAAGTTTACATTCCGTGTATTACTGATATCTTATGATGTTTCTTTTTCTGTGTGACTTACTTCAGTTAGAATCATCATACCTGAATCCACTCATTGTGCTGCTAAGGGCCTGATGACACAGATTTCATTGCTGAGTGATATTGCTTTGTAAGTAAATACCACAAATTCTTTATCAATTTTTCACTTTCTGCGATGTTGAACTTGTACTGTAAACGAGGTCCTTGTAAACAGAGCCGTTCCAAACTTTGGGGTGGCTGTGTCTTTTTGATTTTAATTTCCCTAAGCTATAGTACCATAAGTGGAAGTGCCCTAGGTTCTGTTGCTTTGTTTTTTAGATGTTTCAGGAAACACCATACACTTCTCCCAAGTGGTTGTTGGCAATTTACATCCCGCCCATCAGCATAACAAGGCTCCCAGTTCTCAATGGCCTGTTGCCTTTCTGGATTTTACACTTTTTTCAGATGGCCCTTTTGGCCGGGGGGAAGTGAGACTTCATTGTAGTGCAGATTTCCTTTGCAAGCTTGCTTGGTTGGCCAAAAAGGGCGTATGCGTTTTTTCCTGAATATATTCAGGAAAAAACGCATACGCCCTTTTTGGCCAAGTGCATCATTGTGGACGTTCTGCCTCTTTTCCTATGCTTTCAATGCAATTCCAGTCTACCTCCTGAAATCGGTTTCCTGCAATTCTGCCCCGCTTTCAAGTCCTCTTGGCAGCCTTACTTCAGTCTATTTTTGGACGATAGCTGTCATTTATAACTCTGCAGGTTTGTGAATTACAGTGCCCCTGAGCTCCTTTCTTCTGCTCGCTTTCTTGTGACCTGGCCGCAACACCGCAGGATGGCTTCAGGCCCTAATCTGGTTCCGGCACGGCACGCTGAGCCTTTGGTTATTTCCTCTTCCTGGTGGGAAATGAGAGTTAAATTTGCCCGTCCAGACACCTCCAGCTAGTCTCTCATTGGTTCTCGCTATTCCTGTTCATCTTCCGCAGAAATTGCAAACTGGGCCAAACAGGAGGTTAAAGGGACTGACTCTCCAAGTGGGGAGAGTGTTAGTAAAGCGTCTGGAATGTTGCACCCGAGTACCAGGGGAGGAAAACTGAGACATATTTGAACACCTCTCCCGATCACATGGTTGATCATACTCTAGGTTACACATGCATGTTTTAGCTGAAGGAAGAATACCTTAAACCTGGGTAGTTGAAACCCGTGGAATGGGTACCATGCAATATGACTTCAAAGGGTCTTCATTTGCTCACCGAACCTCTCCAATCCTATTACTGCTGCGTTTATGCCCCTGTACACATGCTTGATTCTCTTTCGGAGACATAGCAATCCATAGGTTTTAAGATACTTACTAGTCAGGTACATTCTTAGGCGTTTAATATGCGGTGTTGAGTCCATTTCGTTGAGCAAGGAGTAGCTCTTGTCTATTCCATATTTGGCTTAAGGAACTTTATCTGTGCTCATTTCAATCTCTGTTTTTATGCAGCATCCCAACTCACCTTTACCCTTAAGCAAGAATAAGTTGGTTTTCTAAATTTGAGACCCTGTTCTGTTCTGTAATTCAGTTCCTGTGTAGCCAAGTTTCCATTCCGTGTATTACTGATATCTTATGATGTTTCTTTTTCTATGTGACTTATTTCAGTTAGAATCATCATACCTGAATCCACTCATTGTGCTGCTAACGGCCTGATGACACAGATTTCATTGCTGCGTGATATTGCATTGTAAGTGAATACCACAACTTCTTTATCCATTTTTCACTTTCTGCGATGTTGAACTTGTACTGTAAAGGAGGTTCTTGTAAACAGAGCCATTCCAAACTTTGGGGTGGCTGTGTCTTTTTGATTTTAATTTCCCTAAACTATAGGACCATAAGTGGAAGTGCCCTAGGCTCTGTTGCTTTGTTTTTTAGATGTTTCAGGAAACACCATACACTTCTCCCAGGTGTCTGTTGGCAATTTACATCCCGCCCATCAGCATAACAAGGCTCCCAGTTCTCAATGGCCTGTTGCCTTTCTGGATTTTACACTTTTTTCAGATGGCCCTTTTGGCCGGGGGGAAGTGAGACTTCATTGTAGTGCAGATTTCCTTTGCAAGCTTGCTTGGTTGGCCAAAAAGGGCGTATGCGTTTTTTCCTGAATATATTCAGGAAAAAACGCATACGCCCTTTTTGGCCAAGTGCATCATTGTGGACGTTCTGCCTCTTTTCCTATGCTTTCAATGCAATTCCAGTCTACCTCCTGAAATCGGTTTCCTGCAATTCTGCCCCGCTTTCAAGTCTTCTTGGCAGCCTTACTTCAGTCTATTTTTGGACGATAGCTGTCATTTATAACTCTGCAGGTTTGTGAATTACAGTGCCCCTGAGCTCCTTTCTTCAACTCGCTTTCTTGTGACCTGGCCGCAACACCGCAGGATGGCTTCAGGCCCTAATCTGGTTCCGGCCCGGCATGCTGAGCCTTTGGTTAATTCCTCTTCCTGGTGGGAAATGAGAGTTAAATTTGCCCGTCCAGACACCTCCAGCTAGCCTCTCATTGGTTCTCGCTATTCCTGTTCATCTTCCGCAGAAATTGCAAACTGGGCCAAACAGGAGGTTAAAGGGACTGACTCTCCAAGTGGGGAGAGTGTTAGTAAAGCGTCTGGAATGTTGCACCCGAGTACCAGGGGAGGAAAACTGAGACATATTTGAACACGTCTCCCGATCACATGGTTGATCATACTCTAGGTTCCACATGCATGTTTTAGCTGAAGGAAGAATACCTTAAACCTGGGTAGTTGAAACCCGTGGAATGGGTACCATGCAATATGGCTTCAAAGGGTCTTCATTTGCTCACCGAACCTCTCCAATCCTATCACTGCTGCGTTTATGCCCCTGTACACATGCTTGATTCTCTTTCGGAGACATAGCAATCCATAGGTTTTAAGATACTTACTAGTCAGGTACATTCTTAGGCGTTTAATATGGGGTGTTGAGTCCATTTCGTTGAGCAAGGAGTAGCTCTTGTCTATTCCATATTTGGCTTAAGGAACTTTATCTGTGCTCATTTCAATCTCTGGTTTTATGCAGCACCCCAACTCACCTTTACCCTTAAGCAAGAATAAGTTGGTTTTCTAAATTTGAGACCCTGTTCTGTTCTGTAATTCAGTTCCTGTGTAGCCAAGTTTACATTCCGTGTATTACTGATATCTTATGATGTTTCTTTTTCTGTGTGACTTATTTCAGTTAGAATCATCATACCTGAATCCACTCATTGTGCTGCTAAGGGCCTGATGACACAGATTTCATTGCTGCGTGATATTGCTTTGTAAGTGAATACCACAACTTCTTTATCCATTTTTCACTTTCTGCGATGTTGAACTTGTACTGTAAAGGCGGTTCTTGTAAACAGAGCCATTCCAAACTTTGGGGTGGCTGTGTCTTTTTGATTTTAATTTCCCTAAACTATAGGACCATAAGTGGCAGTGCCGTAGGCTCTGTTGCTTTGTTTTTTAGATGTTTCAGGAAACACCATACACTTCTCCCGAGTGTCTGTTGGCAATTTACATCCCGCCCATCAGCATAACAAGGCTCCCAGTTCTCCATGGCCTGTCCTGCCTTTCTGGATTTTACACTTTTTTCAGATGGCCCTTTTGACCGGGGGGAAGTGAGACTTCATTGTAGTGCAGATTTCCTTTGCAAGCTTGCTTGGTTGGCCAAAAAGGGCGTATGCGTTTTTTCCTGAATATATTCAGGAAAAAACGCATACGCCCTTTTTGGCCAAGTGCATCATTGTGGACGTTCTGCCTCTTTTCCTATGCTTTCAATGCAATTCCAGTCTACCTCCTGAAATCGGTTTCCTGCAATTCTGCCCCGCTTTCAAGTCCTCTTGGCAGCCTTACTTCAGTCTATTTTTGGACGATAGCTGTCATTTATAACTCTGCAGGTTTGTGAATTACAGTGCCCCTGAGCTCCTTTCTTCAACTCGCTTTCTTGTGACCTGGCCGCAACACCGCAGGATGGCTTCAGGCCCTAATCTGGTTCCGGCCCGGCATGCTGAGCCTTTGGTTAATTCCTCTTCCTGGTGGGAAATGAGAGTTAAATTTGCCCGTCCAGACACCTCCAGCTAGCCTCTCATTGGTTCTCGCTATTCCTGTTCATCTTCCGCAGAAATTGCAAACTGGGCCAAACAGGAGGTTAAAGGGACTGACTCTCCAAGTGGGGAGAGTGTTAGTAAAGCGTCTGGAATGTTGCACCTGAGTACCAGGGGAGGAAAACTGAGACATATTTGAACACGTCTCCCGATCACATGGTTGATCATACTCTAGGTTCCACATGCATGTTTTAGCTGAAGGAAGAATACCTTAAACCTGGGTAGTTGAAACCCGTGGAATGGGTACCATGCAATATGACTTCAAAGGGTCTTCATTTGCTCACCGAACCTCTCCAATCCTATCACTGCTGCGTTTATGCCCCTGTACACATGCTTGATTCTCTTTCGGAGAAATTGCAATCCATAGGTTTTAAGATACTTACTAGTCAGGTACATTCTTAGGCGTTTAATATGGGGTGTTGAGTCCATTTCGTTGAGCAAGGAGTAGCTCTTGTCTATTCCATATTTGGCTTAAGGAACTTTATCTGTGCTCATTTCAATCTCTGGTTTTATGCAGCACCCCAACTCACCTTTACCCTTAAGCAAGAATAAGTTGGTTTTCTAAATTTGAGACCCTGTTCTGTTCTGTAATTCAGTTCCTGTGTAGCCAAGTTTACATTCCGTGTATTACTGATATCTTATGATGTTTCTTTTTCTGTGTGACTTATTTCAGTTAGAATCATCATACCTGAATCCACTCATTGTGCTGCTAAGGGCCTGATGACACAGATTTCATTGCTGAGTGATATTGCTTTGTAAGAAAATACCACAACTTCTTTATCCATTTTTCACTTTCTGCGATGTTGAACTTGTACTGTAAAGGCGGTTCTTGTAAACAGAGCCATTCCAAACTTTGGGGTGGCTGTGTCTTTTTGATTTTAATTTCCCTAAACTATAGGACCATAAGTGGCAGTGCCCTAGGCTCTGTTGCTTTGTTTTTTAGATGTTTCAGGAAACACCA
Organism: Stenella coeruleoalba; assembly: GCF_951394435.1. Lineage (NCBI taxonomy): Eukaryota > Metazoa > Chordata > Mammalia > Artiodactyla > Delphinidae > Stenella > Stenella coeruleoalba. The sequence continues at coordinate 124,120 of NW_027645923.1, forward strand.
TACACTTCTCCCGAGTGTCTGTTGGCAATTTACATCCCGCCCATCAGCATAACAAGGCTCCCAGTTCTCCATGGCCTGTCCTGCCTTTCTGGATTTTACACTTTTTTCAGATGGCCCTTTTGACCGGGGGGAAGTGAGACTTCATTGTAGTGCAGATTTCCTTTGCAAGCTTGCTTGGTTGGCCAAAAAGGGCGTATGCGTTTTTTCCTGAATATATTCAGGAAAAAACGCATACGCCCTTTTTGGCCAAGTGCATCATTGTGGACGTTCTGCCTCTTTTCCTATGCTTTCAATGCAATTCCAGTCTACCTCCTGAAATCGGTTTCCTGCAATTCTGCCCCGCTTTCAAGTCCTCTTGGCAGCCTTACTTCAGTCTATTTTTGGACGATAGCTGTCATTTATAACTCTGCAGGTTTGTGAATTACAGTGCCCCTGAGCTCCTTTCTTCAACTCGCTTTCTTGTGACCTGGCCGCAACACCGCAGGATGGCTTCAGGCCCTAATCTGGTTCCGGCCCGGCATGCTGAGCCTTTGGTTAATTCCTCTTCCTGGTGGGAAATGAGAGTTAAATTTGCCCGTCCAGACACCTCCAGCTAGCCTCTCATTGGTTCTCGCTATTCCTGTTCATCTTCCGCAGAAATTGCAAACTGGGCCAAACAGGAGGTTAAAGGGACTGACTCTCCAAGTGGGGAGAGTGTTAGTAAAGCGTCTGGAATGTTGCACCTGAGTACCAGGGGAGGAAAACTGAGACATATTTGAACACGTCTCCCGATCACATGGTTGATCATACTCTAGGTTCCACATGCATGTTTTAGCTGAAGGAAGAATACCTTAAACCTGGGTAGTTGAAACCCGTGGAATGGGTACCATGCAATATGACTTCAAAGGGTCTTCATTTGCTCACCGAACCTCTCCAATCCTATCACTGCTGCGTTTATGCCCCTGTACACATGCTTGATTCTCTTTCGGAGACATTGCAATCCATAGGTTTTAAGATACTTACTAGTCAGGTACATTCTTAGGCGTTTAATATGGGGTGTTGAGTCCATTTCGTTGAGCAAGGAGTAGCTCTTGTCTATTCCATATTTGGCTTAAGGAACTTTATCTGTGCTCATTTCAATCTCTGGTTTTATGCAGCACCCCAACTCACCTTTACCCTTAAGCAAGAATAAGTTGGTTTCATAATTTGAGACCCTGTTCTGTTCTGTAATTCAGTTCCTGTGTAGCCAAGTTTACATTCCGTGTATTACTGATATCTTATGATGTTTCTTTTTCTGTGTGACTTATTTCAGTTAGAATCATCATACCTGAATCCACTCATTGTGCTGCTAAGGGCCTGATGACACAGATTTCATTGCTGAGTGATATTGCTTTGTAAGTAAATACCACAACTTCTTTATCCATTTTTCACCTTCTGCGATGTTGAACTTGTACTGTAAACGAGGTTCTTGTAAACAGAGCCGTTCCAAACTTTGGGGTGGCTGTGTCTTTTTGATTTTAATTTCCCTAAGCTATAAGACCATAAGTGGAAGTGCCCTAGGTTCTGTTGCTTTGTTTTTTAGATGTTTCAGGAAACACCATACACTTCTCCCGAGTGGTTGTTGGCAATTTACATCCCGCCCATCAGCATAAAAAGGCTCCCAGTTCTCCATGGCCTGTCCTGCCTTTCTGGATTTTACACTTTTTTCAGATGGCCCTTTTGACCAGGGGGAAGTGAGACTTCATTGTAGTGCAGATTTCCTTTGCAAGCTTGCTTGTTTGGCCAAAAAGGGCATATGCATTTTTTCCTGAATATATTCAGGAAAAAACGCATACGCCCTTTTTGGCCAAGTGCATCATTGTGGACGTTCTGCCTCTTTTCCTATGCTCTCAATGCAATTCCAGTCTACCTCCTGAAATCGGTTTCCTGCAATTCTGCCCCGCTTTCAAGTCCTCTTGGCAGCCTTACTTCAGTCTATTTTTGGACGATAGCTGTCATTTATAACTCTGCAGGTTTGTGAATTACAGTGCCCCTGAGCTCCTTTCTTCAACTCGCTTTCTTTTGAGCTGGCCGCAACACCGCAGGATGGCTTCAGGCCCTAATCTGGTTCCGGTACGGCACGCTGAGCCTTTGGTTATTTCCTCTTCCTGGTGGGAAATGAGAGTTAAATTTGCCCGTCCAGACACCTCCAGCTAGTCTCTCATTGGTTCTCGCTATTCCTGTTCATCTTCCGCAGAAATTGCAAACTGGGCCAAACAGGAGTTTAAAGGCGCTGACTCTCCAAGTGGGGAGAGTGTTAGTAAAGCGTCTGGAATGTTGCACCCGAGTACCAGGGGAGGAAAACTGAGACATATTTGAACACGTCTCCCGATCACATGGTTGATCATACTCTAGGTTCCACATGCATGTTTTAGCTGAAGGAAGAATACCTTAAACCTGGGTAGTTGAAACCCGTGGAATGGGTACCATGCAATATGACTTCAAAGGGTCTTCATTTGCTCACCGAACCTCTCCAATCCTATCACTGCTGCGTTTATGCCCCTGTACACATGCTTGATTCTCTTTCGGAGACATAGCAATCCATAGGTTTTAAGATACTTACTAGTCAGGTACATTCTTAGGCGTTTAATATGGGGTGTTGAGTCCATTTCGTTGAGCAAGGAGTAGCTCTTGTCTATTCCATATTTGGCTTAAGGAACTTTATCTGTGCTCATTTCAATCTCTGGTTTTATGCAGCACCCCAACTCACCTTTACCCTTAAGCAAGAATAAGTTGGTTTTCTAAATTTGAGACCCTGTTCTGTTCTGTAGTTCAGTTCCTGTGTAGCTAAGTTTACATTCCGTGTATTACTGATATCTTATGATGTTTCTTTTTCTGTGTGACTTACTTCAGTTAGAATCATCATACCTGAATCCACTTATTGTGCTGCTAAGGGCCTGATGACACAGATTTCATTGCTGAGTGATATTGCTTTGTAAGTAAATACCACAACTTCTTTATCCATTTTTCACTTTCTGCGATGTTGAACTTGTACTGTAAACGAGGTTCTTGTAAACAGAGCCGTTCCAAACTTTGGGGTGGCTGTGTCTTTTTGATTTTAATTTCCCTAAGCAATAGGACCATAAGTGGAAGTGCCCTAGGCTCTGTTGCTGTGTTTTTTAGATGTTTCAGGAAACACCATACACTTCTCCCGAGTGGTTGTTGGCAATTTACATCCCGCCCATCAGCATAACAAGGCTCCCAGTTCTCAATGGCCTGTCCTGCCTTTCTGGATTTTACACTTTTTTCAGATGGCCCTTTTGACCGGGGGGAAGTGAGACTTCATTGTAGTGCAGATTTCCTTTGCAAGCTTGCTTGGTTGGCCAAAAAGGGCGTATGCGTTTTTTCCTGAATATATTCAGGAAAAAACGCATACGCCCTTTTTGGCCAAGTGCATCATTGTGGACGTTCTGCCTCTTTTCCTATGCTTTCAATGCAATTCCAGTCTACCTCCTGAAATCGGTTTCCTGCAATTCTGCCCCGCTTTCAAGTCCTCTTGGCAGCCTTACTTCAGTCTATTTTTGGATGATAGCTGTCATTTATAACTCTGCAGGTTTGTGAATTACAGTGCCCCTGAGCTCCTTTCTTCAACTCGCTTTCTTTTGAGCTGGCCGCAACACCGCAGGATGGCTTCAGGCCCTAATCTGGTTCCGGTACGGCACGCTGAGCCTTTGGTTATTTCCTCTTCCTGGTGGGAAATGAGAGTTAAATTTGCCCGTCCAGACACCTCCAGCTAGTCTCTCATTGGTTCTCGCTATTCCTGTTCATCTTCCGCAAAAATTGCAAACTGGGCCAAACAGGAGGTTAAAGGCGCTGACTCTCCAAGTGGGGAGAGTGTTAGTAAAGCGTCTGGAATGTTGCACCCGAGTACCAGGGGAGGAAAACTGAGACATATTTGAACACGTCTCCCGATCACATAGTTGATCATACTCTAGGTTCCACATGCATGTTTTAGCTGAAGGAAGAATACCTTAAACCTGGGTAGTTGAAACCCGTGGAATGGGTACCATGCAATATGACTTCAAAGGGTCTTCATTTGCTCACCGAACCTCTCCAATCCTATCACTGCTGCGTTTATGCCCCTGTACACATGCTTGATTCTCTTTCGGAGACATAGCAATCCATAGGTTTTAAGATACTTACTAGTCAGGTACATTCTTAGGCGTTTAATATGGGGTGTTGAGTCCATTTCGTTGAGCAAGGAGTAGCTCTTGTCTATTCCATATTTGGCTTAAGGAACTTTATCTGTGCTCATTTCAATCTCTGGTTTTATGCAGCACCCCAACTCACCTTTACCCTTAAGCAAGAATAAGTTGGTTTCATAATTTGAGACCCTGTTCTGTTCTGTAATTCAGTTCCTGTGTAGCCAAGTTTACATTCCGTGTATTACTGATATCTTATGATGTTTCTTTTTCTGTGTGACTTATTTCAGTTAGAATCATCATACCTGAATCCACTCATTGTGCTGCTAAGGGCCTGATGACACAGATTTCATTGCTGAGTGATATTGCTTTGTAAGTAAATACCACAACTTCTTTATCCATTTTTCACCTTCTGCGATGTTGAACTTGTACTGTAAACGAGGTTCTTGTAAACAGAGCCGTTCCAAACTTTGGGGTGGCTGTGTCTTTTTGATTTTAATTTCCCTAAGCTATAAGACCATAAGTGGAAGTGCCCTAGGTTCTGTTGCTTTGTTTTTTAGATGTTTCAGGAAACACCATACACTTCTCCCGAGTGGTTGTTGGCAATTTACATCCCGCCCATCAGCATAAAAAGGCTCCCAGTTCTCCATGGCCTGTCCTGCCTTTCTGGATTTTACACTTTTTTCAGATGGCCCTTTTGACCAGGGGGAAGTGAGACTTCATTGTAGTGCAGATTTCCTTTGCAAGCTTGCTTGTTTGGCCAAAAAGGGCATATGCATTTTTTCCTGAATATATTCAGGAAAAAACGCATACGCCCTTTTTGGCCAAGTGCATCATTGTGGACGTTCTGCCTCTTTTCCTATGCTCTCAATGCAATTCCAGTCTACCTCCTGAAATCGGTTTCCTGCAATTCTGCCCCGCTTTCAAGTCCTCTTGGCAGCCTTACTTCAGTCTATTTTTGGACGATAGCTGTCATTTATAACTCTGCAGGTTTGTGAATTACAGTGCCCCTGAGCTCCTTTCTTCAACTCGCTTTCTTTTGAGCTGGCCGCAACACCGCAGGATGGCTTCAGGCCCTAATCTGGTTCCGGTACGGCACGCTGAGCCTTTGGTTATTTCCTCTTCCTGGTGGGAAATGAGAGTTAAATTTGCCCGTCCAGACACCTCCAGCTAGTCTCTCATTGGTTCTCGCTATTCCTGTTCATCTTCCGCAGAAATTGCAAACTGGGCCAAACAGGAGTTTAAAGGCGCTGACTCTCCAAGTGGGGAGAGTGTTAGTAAAGCGTCTGGAATGTTGCACCCGAGTACCAGGGGAGGAAAACTGAGACATATTTGAACACGTCTCCCGATCACATGGTTGATCATACTCTAGGTTCCACATGCATGTTTTAGCTGAAGGAAGAATACCTTAAACCTGGGTAGTTGAAACCCGTGGAATGGGTACCATGCAATATGACTTCAAAGGGTCTTCATTTGCTCACCGAACCTCTCCAATCCTATCACTGCTGCGTTTATGCCCCTGTACACATGCTTGATTCTCTTTCGGAGACATAGCAATCCATAGGTTTTAAGATACTTACTAGTCAGGTACATTCTTAGGCGTTTAATATGGGGTGTTGAGTCCATTTCGTTGAGCAAGGAGTAGCTCTTGTCTATTCCATATTTGGCTTAAGGAACTTTATCTGTGCTCATTTCAATCTCTGGTTTTATGCAGCACCCCAACTCACCTTTACCCTTAAGCAAGAATAAGTTGGTTTTCTAAATTTGAGACCCTGTTCTGTTCTGTAGTTCAGTTCCTGTGTAGCTAAGTTTACATTCCGTGTATTACTGATATCTTATGATGTTTCTTTTTCTGTGTGACTTACTTCAGTTAGAATCATCATACCTGAATCCACTCATTGTGCTGCTAAGGGCCTGATGACACAGATTTCATTGCTGAGTGATATTGCTTTGTAAGTAAATACCACAACTTCTTTATCCATTTTTCACTTTCTGCGATGTTGAACTTGTACTGTAAACGAGGTTCTTGTAAACAGAGCCGTTCCAAACTTTGGGGTGGCTGTGTCTTTTTGATTTTAATTTCCCTAAGCAATAGGACCATAAGTGGAAGTGCCCTAGGCTCTGTTGCTGTGTTTTTTAGATGTTTCAGGAAACACCATACACTTCTCCCGAGTGGTTGTTGGCAATTTACATCCCGCCCATCAGCATAACAAGGCTCCCAGTTCTCCATGGCCTGTGCTGCCTTGCTGGATTTTACACTTTTTTCAGATGGCCCTTTTGACCGGGGGGGAAGTGAGACTTCATTGTAGTGCAGATTTCCTTTGCAAGCTTGCTTGGTTGGCCAAAAAGGGCGTATGCGTTTTTTCCTGAATATATTCAGGAAAAAACGCATACGCCCTTTTTGGCCAAGTGCATCATTGTGGACGTTCTGCCTCTTTTCCTATGCTTTCAATGCAATTCCAGTCTACCTCCTGAAATCGGTTTCCTGCAATTCTGCCCCGCTTTCAAGTCCTCTTGGCAGCCTTACTTCAGTCTATTTTTGGACGATAGCTGTCATTTATAACTCTGCAGGTTTGTGAATTACAGTGCCCCTGAGCTCCTTTCTTCAACTCGCTTTCTTTTGAGCTGGCCGCAACACCGCAGGATGGCTTCAGACCCTAATCTGGTTCCGGTACGGCACGCTGAGCCTTTGGTTATTTCCTCTTCCTGGTGGGAAATGAGAGTTAAATTTGCCCGTCCAGACACCTCCAGCTAGTCTCTCATTGGTTCTCGCTATTCCTGTTCATCTTCCGCAAAAATTGCAAACTGGGCCAAACAGGAGGTTAAAGGCGCTGACTCTCCAAGTGGGGAGAGTGTTAGTAAAGCGTCTATAATGTTGCACCCGAGTACCAGGGGAGGAAAACTGAGACATATTTGAACACGTCTCCCGATCACATAGTTGATCATACTCTAGGTTCCACATGCATGTTTTAGCTGAAGGAAGAATACCTTAAACCTGGGTAGTTGAAACCCGTGGAATGGGTACCATGCAATATGACTTCAAAGGGTCTTCATTTGCTCACCGAACCTCTCCAATCCTATCACTGCTGCGTTTATGCCCCTGTACACATGCTTGATTCTCTTTCGTAGACATAGCAATCCATAGGTTTTAAGATACTTACTAGTCAGGTACATTCTTAGGCGTTTAATATGGGGTGTTGAGTCCATTTCGTTGAGCAAGGAGTAGCTCTTGTCTATTCCATATTTGGCTTAAGAAACTTTATCTGTGCTCATTTCAATCTCTGGTTTTATGCAGCACCCCAACTCACCTTCCCCCTTAAGCAAGCGTAAGTTGGTTTTCTAAACTTGAGACACTGTTCTGTTCTGTAATTCAGTTCCTGTGTAGCCAAGTTTACATTCCGTGTATTACTGATATCTTATGATGTTTCTTTTTCTGTGTGACTTATTTCAGTTAGAATCATCATACCTGAATCCACTCATTGTGCTGCTAAGGGCCTGATGACACAGATTTCATTGCTGAGTGATATTGCTTTGTAAGTAAATACCACAACTTCTTTATCCATTTTTCACTTTCTGCGATGTTGAACTTGTACTGTAAACGAGGTTCTTGTAAACAGAGCCGTTCCAAACTTTGGGGTGGCTGTGTCTTTTTGATTTTAATTTCCCTAAGCTATAGGACCATAAGTGGAAGTGCCCTAGGCTCTGTTGCTTTGTTTTTTAGATGTTTCAGGAAACACCATACACTTCTCCCGAGTGGTTGTTGGCAATTTACATCCCGCCCATCAGCATAACAAGGCTCCCAGTTCTCCATGGCCTGTCCTGCCTTTCTGGATTTTACACTTTTTTCAGATGGCCCTTTTGACCGGGGGGAAGTGAGACTTCATTGTAGTGCAGATTTCCTTTGCAAGCTTGCTTGGTTGGCCAAAAAGGGCGTATGCGTTTTTTCCTGAATATATTCAGGAAAAAACGCATACGCCCTTTTTGGCCAAGTGCATCATTGTGGACGTTCTGCCTCTTTTCCTATGCTTTCAATGCAATTCCAGTCTACCTCCTGAAATCGGTTTCCTGCAATTCTGCCCCGCTTTCAAGTCCTCTTGGCAGCCTTACTTCAGTCTATTTTTGGACGATAGCTGTCATTTATAACTCTGCAGGTTTGTGAATTACAGTGCCCCTGAGCTCCTTTCTTCAACTCGCTTTCTTTTGAGCTGGCCGCAACACCGCAGGATGGCTTCAGGCCCTAATCTGGTTCCGGTACGGCACGCTGAGCCTTTGGTTATTTACTCTTCCTGGTGGGAAATGAGAGTTAAATTTGCCCGTCCAGACACCTCCAGCTAGCCTCTCATTGGTTCTCGCTATTCCTGTTCATCTTCCGCAGAAATTGCAATCTGGGCCCAACAGGAGGTTAAAGGCGCTGACTCTCCAAGTGGGGAGAGTGTTAGTAAAGCATCTGTAATGTTGCACCCGAGTACCAGGGGAGGAAAACTGAGACATATTTGAACACGTCTCCCGTTCACATGGTTGATCATACTTGGGTTCCACATGCATGTTTTAGCTGAAGGAAGAATACCTTAAACCTGGAGAGTTGAGACCCGTGGAATGGGTACCATGCAATATGACTTCAAAGGGTCTTAACTTGCTCACCGAACCTGTCCAATCCTATCACTGCTTCGTTTATGCCCCTGTACACATGCTTGATTCTCTTTTGGAGACATAGCAATCCATAGGTTTTACGATACTTACTAGTCAGGTACATTCTTAGGCATTTAATATGCGGTGTTGAGTCCATTTCGTTGAGCAAGGAGTAGCTCTTGTCTATTCCATATTTGACTTAAGGAACTTTATCTGTGCTCATTTCAATCTCTGGTTTTATGCAGCACCCCAACTCACCTTTACCCTTAAGCAAGCATAAGTTGGTTTTCTAAATTTGAGACCCTGTTCTGTTCTGTAATTCAGTTCCTGTGTAGCCAAGTTTACATTCTGTGTATTACTGATATCTTATGATGTTTCTTTTTCTGTGTGACTTATTTCAGTTAGAATCATCATACCTGAATCCACTCATTGTGATGCTAAGGGCCTGATGACATAGATTTCATTGCTGAGTGATATTGCTTTGTAAGTAAATACCACAACTTCTTTATCCATTTTTCACTTTCTGCGATGTTGAACTTGTACTGTAAACGAGGTTCTTGTAAACAGAGGCGTCCCAAACTTTGGGGTGGCTGTGTCTTTTTGATTTTAATTTCCCTAAGCTATAGAACCTTAAGTGGCAGTGCCCTAGGCTCTGTTGCTTTGTTTTTTAGATGTTTCAGGAAACACCATACACTTCTCCCGAGTGGTTGTTGGCAATTTACATCCCGCCCATCAGCATAACAAGGCTCCCAGTTCTCCATGGCCTGTCCTGCCTTTCTGGATTTTACACTTTTTTCAGATGGCCCTTTTGACCGGGGTGAAGTGAGACTTCATTGTAGTGCAGATTTCCTTTGCAAGCTTGCTTGGTTGGCCAAAAAGGGCGTATGCGTTTTTTCCTCAGGAAAAAACGCATACGCCCTTTTTGGCCAAGTGCATCATTGTGGACGTTCTGCCTCTTTTCCTATGCTTTCAATGCAATTCCAGTCTACCTCCTGAAATCGGTTTCCTGCAATTCTGCCCCGCTTTCAAGTCCTCTTGGCAGCCTTACTTCAGTATATTTTTGGACGATAGCTGTCATTTATAACTCTGCAGGTTTGTGAATTACAGTGCCCCTGAGCTCCTTTCTTCAACTTGCTTTCTTGTGACCTGGCCGCAACACCGCAGGATGGCTTCAGGCCCTAATCTGGTTCCGGCACGGCACGCTGAGCCTTTGGTTATTTCCTCTTCCTGGTGGGAAATGAGAGTTAAATTTGCCCGTCCAGACACCTCCAGCTAGCCTCTCATTGGTTCTCGCTATTCCTGTTCATCTTCCGCAGAAATTGCAAACTGGGCCAAACAGGAGGTTAAAGGCGCTGACTCTCCAAGTGGGGAGAGTGTTAGTAAAGCGTCTGGAATGTTGCACCCGAGTACCAGGGGAGGAAAACTGAGACATATTTGAACACGTCTCCCGTTCACATGGTTGATCATACTTGGGTTCCACATGCATGTTTTAGCTGAAGGAAGAATACCTTAAACCTGGAGAGTTAAGACCCGTGTAATGGGTACCATGCAATATGACTTCAAAGGGTCTTCATTTGCTCACCAAACCTCTCCAATCCTATCACTGCTGCGTTTATGCCCCTGTACACATGCTTGATTCTCTTTCGGAGACATAGCAATCTATAGGTTTTAAGATACTTACTAGTCAGGTACATTCTTAGGCCTTTAATATGCGGTGTTGAGTCCATTTCGTTGAGCAAGGAGTAGCTCTTGTCTATTCCATATTTGGCTTAAGGAACTTTATCTGTGCTCATTTCAATCTCTGGTTTTATGCAGCACCCCAACTCACCTTTACCCTTAAGCAAGAATAAGTTGGTTTTCTAAATTTGAGACCCTGTTCTGTTCTGTAATTCAGTTCCTGTGTAGCCAAGTTTACATTCCGTGTATTACTGATATCTTATGATGTTTCTTTTTCTGTGTGACTTACTTCAGTTAGAATCATCATACCTGAATCCACTCATTGTGCTGCTAAGGGCCTGATGACACAGATTTCATTGCTGAGTGATATTGCTTTGTAAGTAAATACCACAACTTCTTTATCCATTTTTCACTTTCTGCGATGTTGAACTTGTACTGTAAACGAGGTTCTTGTAAACAGAGCCGTTCCAAACTTTGGGGTGGCTGTGTCTTTTTGATTTTAATTTCCCTAAGCTATAGGACCATAAGTGGAAGTGCCCTAGGTTCTGTTGCTTTGTTTTTTAGATGTTTCAGGAAACACCATACACTTCTCCCAGGTGTCTGTTGGCAATTTACATCCCGCCCATCAGCATAACAAGGCTCCCAGTTCTCAATGGCCTGTTGCCTTTCTGGATTTTACACTTTTTTCAGATGGCCCTTTTGGCCGGGGGGAAGTGAGACTTCATTGCAGTGCAGATTTCCTTTGCAAGCTTGCTTGGTTGGCCAAAAAGGGCGTATGCGTTTTTTCCTGAATATATTCAGGAAAAAACGCATACGCCCTTTTTGGCCAAGTGCATCATTGTGGACGTTCTGCCTCTTTTCCTATGCTTTCAATGCAATTCCAGTCTACCTCCTGAAATCGGTTTCCTGCAATTCTGCCCCGCTTTCAAGTCTTCTTGGCAGCCTTACTTCAGTCTATTTTTGGACGATAGCTGTCATTTATAACTCTGCAGGTTTGTGAATTACAGTGCCCCTGAGCTCCTTTCTTCAACTCGCTTTCTTGTGACCTGGCCGCAACACCGCAGGATGGCTTCAGGCCCTAATCTGGTTCCGGCCCGGCATGCTGAGCCTTTGGTTAATTCCTCTTCCTGGTGGGAAATGAGAGTTAAATTTGCCCGTCCAGACACCTCCAGCTAGCCTCTCATTGGTTCTCGCTATTCCTGTTCATCTTCCGCAGAAATTGCAAACTGGGCCAAACAGGAGGTTAAAGGGACTGACTCTCCAAGTGGGGAGAGTGTTACTAAAGCGTCTGGAATGTTGCACCCGAGTACCAGGGGAGGAAAACTGAGACATATTTGAACACGTCTCCCGATCACATGGTTGATCATACTGTAGGTTCCACATGCATGTTTTAGCTGAAGGAAGAATACCTTAAACCTGGGTAGTTGAAACCCGTGGAATGGGTACCATGCAATATGGCTTCAAAGGGTCTTCATTTGCTCACCGAACCTCTCCAATCCTATCACTGCTGCGTTTATGCCCCTGTACACATGCTTGATTCTCTTTCGGAGACATAGCAATCCATAGGTTTTAAGATACTTACTAGTCAGGTACATTCTTAGGCGTTTAATATGGGGTGTTGAGTCCATTTCGTTGAGCAAGGAGTAGCTCTTGTCTATTCCATATTTGGCTTAAGGAACTTTATCTGTGCTCATTTCAATCTCTGGTTTTATGCAGCACCCCAACTCACCTTTACCCTTAAGCAAGAATAAGTTGGTTTTCTAAATTTGAGACCCTGTTCTGTTCTGTAATTCAGTTCCTGTGTAGCCAAGTTTACATTCCGTGTATTACTGATATCTTATGATGTTTCTTTTTCTGTGTGACTTATTTCAGTTAGAATCATCATACCTGAATCCACTCATTGTGCTGCTAAGGGCCTGATGACACAGATTTCATTGCTGAGTGATATTGCTTTGTAAGTAAATACCACAACTTCTTTATCCATTTTTCACTTTCTGCGATGTTGAACTTGTACTGTAAACGAGGTTCTTGTAAACAGAGGCGTCCCAAACTTTGGGGTGGCTGTGTCTTTTTGATTTTAATTTCCCTAAGCTATAGGACCACAAGTGGCAGTGCCCTAGGCTCTGTTGCTTTGTTTTTTAGATGTTTCAGGAAACACCATACACTTCTCCCGAGTGGTTGTTGGCAATTTACATCCCGCCCATCAGCATAACAAGGCTCCCAGTTCTCCATGGCCTGTCCTGCCTTTCTGGATTTTACACTTTTTTCAGATGGCCCTTTTGACCGGGGGGAAGTGAGACTTCATTGTAGTGCAGATTTCCTTTGCAAGCTTGCTTGGTTGGCCAAAAAGGGCGTATGCGTTTTTTCCTGAATATATTCAGGAAAAAACGCATACGCCCTTTTTGGCCAAGTGCATCATTGTGGACGTTCTGCCTCTTTTCCTATGCTTTCAATGCAATTCCAGTCTACCTCCTGAAATCGGTTTCCTGCAATTCTGCCCCGCTTTCAAGTCCTCTCGGCAGCCTTACTTCAGTCTATTTTTGGACGATAGCTGTCATTTATAACTCTGCAGGTTTGTGAATTACAGTGCCCCTGAGCTCCTTTCTTCAACTCGCTTTCTTGTGACCTGGCCGCAACACCGCAGGATGGCTTCAGGCCCTAATCTGGTTCCGGCACGGCACGCTGAGCCTTTGGTTATTTCCTCTTCCTGGTGGGAAATGAGAGTTAAATTTGCCCGTCCAGACACCTCCAGCTAGTCTCTCATTGGTTCTCGCTATTCCTGTTCATCTTCCGCAGAAATTGCAAACTGGGCCAAACAGGAGGTTAAAGGCGCTGACTCTCCAAGTGGGGAGAGTGTTAGTAAAGCGTCTGGAATGTTGCACCCGAGTACCAGGGGAGGAAAACTGAGACATATTTGAACACGTCTCCCGTTCACATGGTTGATCATACTTGGGTTCCACATGCATGTTTTAGCTGAAGGAAGAATACCTTAAACCTGGAGAGTTAAGACCCGTGTAATGGGTACCATGCAATATGACTTCAAAGGGTCTTCATTTGCTCACCGAACCTCTCCAATCCTATCACTGCTGCGTTTATGCCCCTGTACACATGCTTGATTCTCTTTCGGAGACATAGCAATCCATAGGTTTTACGATACTTACTAGTCAGGTACATTCTTAGGCGTTTAATATGCGGTGTTGAGTCCATTTCGTTGAGCAAGGAGTAGCTCTTGTCTATTCCATATTTGGCTTAAGGAACTTTATCTGTGCTCATTTCAATCTCTGGTTTTATGCAGCACCCCAACTCACCTTTACCCTTAAGCAAGCATAAGTTGGTTTTCTAAATTTGAGACCCTGTTCTGTTCTGTAATTCAGTTCCTGTGTAGCCAAGTTTCCATTCCGTGTATTACTGATATCTTATGATGTTTCTTTTTCTATGTGACTTATTTCAGTTAGAAACATCATACCTGAATCCACTCATTGTGCTGCTAACGGCCTGATGACACAGATTTCATTGCTGCGTGATATTGCTTTGTAAGTGAATACCACAACTTCTTTATCCATTTTTCACTTTCTGCGATGTTGAACTTGTACTGTAAAGGAGGTTCTTGTAAACAGAGCCATTCCAAACTTTGGGGTGGCTGTGTCTTTTTGATTTTAATTTCCCTAAACTATAGGACCATAAGTGGAAGTGCCCTAGGCTCTGTTGCTTTGTTTTTTAGATGTTTCAGGAAACACCATACACTTCTCCCAGGTGTCTGTTGGCAATTTACATCCCGCCCATCAGCATAACAAGGCTCCCAGTTCTCAATGGCCTGTTGCCTTTCTGGATTTTACACTTTTTTCAGATGGCCCTTTTGGCCGGGGGGAAGTGAGACTTCATTGTAGTGCAGATTTCCTTTGCAAGCTTGCTTGGTTGGCCAAAAAGGGCGTATGCGTTTTTTCCTGAATATATTCAGGAAAAAACGCATACGCCCTTTTTGGCCAAGTGCATCATTGTGGACGTTCTGACTCTTTTCCTATGCTTTCAATGCAATTCCAGTCTACCTCCTGAAATCGGTTTCCTGCAATTCTGCCCCGCTTTCAAGTCCTCTTGGCAGCCTTACTTCAGTCTATTTTTGGTCGATAGCTGTCATTTATAACTCTGCAGGTTTGTGAATTACAGTGCCCCTGAGCTCCTTTCTTCAACTCGCTTTCTTGTGACCTGGCCGCAACACCGCAGGATGGCTTCAGGCCCTAATCTGGTTCCGGCCCGGCATGCTGAGCCTTTGGTTAATTCCTCTTCCTGGTAGGAAATGAGAGTTAAATTTGCCCGTCCAGACACCTCCAGCTAGCCTCTCATTGGTTCTCGCTATTCCTGTTCATCTTCCGCAGAAATTGCAAACTGGGCCAAACAGGAGGTTAAAGGGACTGACTCTCCAAGTGGGGAGAGTGTTAGTAAAGCGTCTGGAATGTTGCACCCGAGTACCAGGGGAGGAAAACTGAGACATATTTGAACATGTCTCCCGATCACATGGTTGATCATACTCTAGGTTCCACATGCATGTTTTAGCTGAAGGAAGAATACCTTAAACCTGGGTAGTTGAAACCCGTGGAATGGGTACCATGCAATATGGCTTCAAAGGGTCTTCATTTGCTCACCGAACCTCTCCAATCCTATCACTGCTGCGTTTATGCCCCTGTACACATGCTTGATTCTCTTTCGGAGACATAGCAATCCATAGGTTTTAAGATACTTACTAGTCAGGTACATTCTTAGGCGTTTAATATGGGGTGTTGAGTCCATTTCGTTGAGCAAGGAGTAGCTCTTGTCTATTCCATATTTGGCTTAAGGAACTTTATCTGTGCTCATTTCAATCTCTGGTTTTATGCAGCACCCCAACTCACCTTTACCCTTAAGCAAGAATAAGTTGGTTTTCTAAATTTGAGACCCTGTTCTGTTCTGTAATTCAGTTCCTGTGTAGCCAAGTTTACATTCCGTGTATTACTGATATCTTATGATGTTTCTTTTTCTGTGTGACTTATTTCAGTTAGAATCATCATACCTGAATCCACTCATTGTGCTGCTAAGGGCCTGATGACACAGATTTCATTGCTGCGTGATATTGCTTTGTAAGTGAATACCACAACTTCTTTATCCATTTTTCACTTTCTGCGATGTTGAACTTGTACTGTAAAGGCTGTTCTTGTAAACAGAGCCATTCCAAACTTTGGGGTGGCTGTGTCTTTTTGATTTTAATTTCCCTAAACTATAGGACCATAAGTGGCAGTGCCCTAGGCTCTGTTGCTTTGTTTTTTAGATGTTTCAGGAAACACCATACACTTCTCCCGAGTGTCTGTTGGCAATTTACATCCCGCCCATCAGCATAACAAGGCTCCCAGTTCTCCATGGCCTGTCCTGCCTTTCTGGATTTTACACTTTTTTCAGATGGCCCTTTTGACCGGGGGGAAGTGAGACTTCATTGTAGTGCAGATTTCCTTTGCAAGCTTGCTTGGTTGGCCAAAAAGGGCGTATGCGTTTTTTCCTGAATATATTCAGGAAAAAACGCATACGCCCTTTTTGGCCAAGTGCATCATTGTGGACGTTCTGCCTCTTTTCCTATGCTTTCAATGCAATTCCAGTCTACCTCCTGAAATCGGTTTCCTGCAATTCTGCCCCGCTTTCAAGTCCTCTTGGCAGCCTTACTTCAGTCTATTTTTGGACGATAGCTGTCATTTATAACTCTGCAGGTTTGTGAATTACAGTGCCCCTGAGCTCCTTTCTTCAACTCGCTTTCTTGTGACCTGGCCGCAACACCGCAGGATGGCTTCAGGCCCTAATCTGGTTCCGGCCCGGCATGCTGAGCCTTTGGTTAATTCCTCTTCCTGGTGGGAAATGAGAGTTAAATTTGCCCGTCCAGACACCTCCAGCTAGCCTCTCATTGGTTCTCGCTATTCCTGTTCATCTTCCGCAGAAATTGCAAACTGGGCCAAACAGGAGGTTAAAGGGACTGACTCTCCAAGTGGGGAGAGTGTTAGTAAAGCGTCTGGAATGTTGCACCTGAGTACCAGGGGAGGAAAACTGAGACATATTTGAACACGTCTCCCGATCACATGGTTGATCATACTCTAGGTTCCACATGCATGTTTTAGCTGAAGGAAGAATACCTTAAACCTGGGTAGTTGAAACCCGTGGAATGGGTACCATGCAATATGACTTCAAAGGGTCTTCATTTGCTCACCGAACCTCTCCAATCCTATCACTGCTGCGTTTATGCCCCTGTACACATGCTTGATTCTCTTTCGGAGACATTGCAATCCATAGGTTTTAAGATACTTACTAGTCAGGTACATTCTTAGGCGTTTAATATGGGGTGTTGAGTCCATTTCGTTGAGCAAGGAGTAGCTCTTGTCTATTCCATATTTGGCTTAAGGAACTTTATCTGTGCTCATTTCAATCTCTGGTTTTATGCAGCACCCCAACTCACCTTTACCCTTAAGCAAGAATAAGTTGGTTTTCTAAATTTGAGACCCTGTTCTGTTCTGTAATTCAGTTCCTGTGTAGCCAAGTTTACATTCCGTGTATTACTGATATCTTATGATGTTTCTTTTTCTGTGTGACTTATTTCAGTTAGAATCATCATACCTGAATCCACTCATTGTGCTGCTAAGGGCCTGATGACACAGATTTCATTGCTGAGTGATATTGCTTTGTAAGTAAATACCACAACTTCTTTATCCATTTTTCACTTTCTGCGATGTTGAACTTGTACTGTAAACGAGGTTCTTGTAAACAAAGCCGTTCCAAACTTTGCGGTGGCTGTGTCTTTTTGATTTTAATTTCCCTAAGCTATAGGACCATAAGTGGAAGTGCCCTAGGCTCTGTTGCTTTGTTTTTTAGATGTTTCAGGAAACACCATACACTTCTCCCGAGTGGTTGTTGGCAATTTACATCCCGCCCATCAGCAGAACAAGGCTCCCAGTTCTCCATGGCCTGTCCTGCCTTTCTGGATTTTACACTTTTTTCAGATGGCCCTTTTGACCGGGGGGAAGTGAGACTTCATTGTAGTGCAGATTTCCTTTGCAAGCTTGCTTGGTTGGCCAAAAAGGGCGTATGCGTTTTTTCCTGAATATATTCAGGAAAAAACGCATACGCCCTTTTTGGCCAAGTGCATCATTGTGGACGTTCTGCCTCTTTTCCTATGCTTTCAATGCAATTCCAGTCTACCTCCTGAAATCGGTTTCCTGCAATTCTGCCCCGCTTTCAAGTCCTCTTGGCAGCCTTACTTCAGTCTATTTTTGGACGATAGCTGTCATTTATAACTCTGCAGGTTTGTGAATTACAGTGCCCCTGAGCTCCTTTCTTCAACTTGCTTTCTTGTGACCTGGCCGCAACACCGCAGGATGGCTTCAGGCCCTAATCTGGTTCCGGCCCGGCATGCTGAGCCTTTGGTTAATTCCTCTTCCTGGTGGGAAATGAGAGTTAAATTTGCCCGTCCAGACACCTCCAGTTAGCCTCTCATTGGTTCTCGCTATTCCTGTTCATCTTCCGCAGAAATTGCAAACTGGGCCAAACAGGAGGTTAAAGGGACTGACTCTCCAAGTGGGGAGAGTGTTAGTAAAGCGTCTGGAATGTTGCACCCGAGTACCAGGGGAGGAAAACTGAGACATATTTGAACACGTCTCCCGATCACATGGTTGATCATACTCTAGGTTCCACATGCATGTTTTAGCTGAAGGAAGAATACCTTAAACCTGGGTAGTTGAAACCCGTGGAATGGGT
The DNA here is from genome assembly GCF_951394435.1 of Stenella coeruleoalba. Taxonomy (NCBI): domain Eukaryota; kingdom Metazoa; phylum Chordata; class Mammalia; order Artiodactyla; family Delphinidae; genus Stenella; species Stenella coeruleoalba. Next base: position 142,347 of record NW_027645923.1, read on the forward strand.
ACCATGCAATATGACTTCAAAGGGTCTTCATTTGCTCACCGAACCTCTCCAATCCTATCACTGCTGCGTTTATGCCCCTGTACACATGCTTGATTCTCTTTCGGAGACATAGCAATCCATAGGTTTTAAGATACTTACTAGTCAGGTACATTCTTAGGCGTTTAATATGGGGTGTTGAGTCCATTTCGTTGAGCAAGGAGTAGCTCTTGTCTATTCCATATTTGGCTTAAGGAACTTTATCTGTGCTCATTTCAATCTCTGGTTTTATGCAGCACCCCAACTCACCTTTACCCTTAAGCAAGAATAAGTTGGTTTCATAATTTGAGACCCTGTTCTGTTCTGTAATTCAGTTCCTGTGTAGCCAAGTTTACATTCCGTGTATTACTGATATCTTATGATGTTTCTTTTTCTGTGTGACTTATTTCAGTTAGAATCATCATACCTGAATCCACTCATTGTGCTGCTAAGGGCCTGATGACACAGATTTCATTGCTGAGTGATATTGCTTTGTAAGTAAATACCACAACTTCTTTATCCATTTTTCACCTTCTGCGATGTTGAACTTGTACTGTAAACGAGGTTCTTGTAAACAGAGCCGTTCCAAACTTTGGGGTGGCTGTGTCTTTTTGATTTTAATTTCCCTAAGCTATAAGACCATAAGTGGAAGTGCCCTAGGTTCTGTTGTTTTGTTTTTTACATGTTTCAGGAAACACCATACACTTCTCCCGAGTGGTTGTTGGCAATTTACATCCCGCCCATCAGCATAAAAAGGCTCCCAGTTCTCCATGGCCTGTCCTGCCTTTCTGGATTTTACACTTTTTTCAGATGGCCCTTTTGACCAGGGGGAAGTGAGACTTCATTGTAGTGCAGATTTCCTTTGCAAGCTTGCTTGGTTGGCCAAAAAGGGCATATGCATTTTTTCCTGAATATATTCAGGAAAAAACGCATACGCCCTTTTTGGCCAAGTGCATCATTGTGGACGTTCTGCCTCTTTTCCTATGCTCTCAATGCAATTCCAGTCTACCTCCTGAAATCGGTTTCCTGCAATTCTGCCCCGCTTTCAAGTCCTCTTGGCAGCCTTACTTCAGTCTATTTTTGGACGATAGCTGTCATTTATAACTCTGCAGGTTTGTGAATTACAGTGCCCCTGAGCTCCTTTCTTCAACTCGCTTTCTTTTGAGCTGGCCGCAACACCGCAGGATGGCTTCAGGCCCTAATCTGGTTCCGGTACGGCACGCTGAGCCTTTGGTTATTTCCTCTTCCTGGTGGGAAATGAGAGTTAAATTTGCCCGTCCAGACACCTCCAGCTAGTCTCTCATTGGTTCTCGCTATTCCTGTTCATCTTCCGCAGAAATTGCAAACTGGGCCAAACAGGAGTTTAAAGGCGCTGAGTCTCCAAGTGGGGAGAGTGTTAGTAAAGCGTCTGGAATGTTGCACCCGAGTACCAGGGGAGGAAAACTGAGACATATTTGAACACGTCTCCCGATCACATGGTTGATCATACTCTAGGTTCCACATGCATGTTTTAGCTGAAGGAAGAATACCTTAAACCTGGGTAGTTGAAACCCGTGGAATGGGTACCATGCAATATGACTTCAAAGGGTCTTCATTTGCTCACCGAACCTCTCCAATCCTATCACTGCTGCGTTTATGCGCCTGTACACATGCTTGATTCTCTTTCGGAGACATAGCAATCCATAGGTTTTAAGATACTTACTAGTCAGATACATTCTTAGGCGTTTAATATGGGGTGTTGAGTCCATTTCGTTGAGCAAGGAGTAGCTCTTGTCTATTCCATATTTGGCTTAAGGAACTTTATCTGTGCTTATTTCAATCTCTGGTTTTATGCAGCACCCCAACTCACCTTTACCCTTAAGCAAGAATAAGTTGGTTTTCTAAATTTGAGACCCTGTTCTGTTCTGTAATTCAGTTCCTGTGTAGCTAAGTTTACATTCCGTGTATTACTGATATCTTATGATGTTTCTTTTTCTGTGTGACTTATTTCAGTTAGAATCATCATACCTGAATCCACTCATTGTGCTGCTAAGGGCCTGATGACACAGATTTCATTGCTGAGTGATATTGCTTTGTAAGTAAATACCACAACTTCTTTATCCATTTTTCACTTTCTGCGATGTTGAACTTGTACTGTAAACGAGGTTCTTGTAAACAGAGCCGTTCCAAACTTTGGGGTGGCTGTGTCTTTTTGATTTTAATTTCCCTAAGCAATAGGACCATAAGTGGAAGTGCCCTAGGCTCTGTTGCTGTGTTTTTTAGATGTTTCAGGAAACACCATACACTTCTCCCGAGTGGTTGTTGGCAATTTACATCCCGCCCATCAGCATAACAAGGCTCCCAGTTCTCAATGGCCTGTCCTGCCTTTCTGGATTTTACACTTTTTTCAGATGGCCCTTTTGACCGGGGGGAAGTGAGACTTCATTGTAGTGCAGATTTCCTTTGCAAGCTTGCTTGGTTGGCCAAAAAGGGCGTATGCGTTTTTTCCTGAATATATTCAGGAAAAAACGCATACGCCCTTTTTGGCCAAGTGCATCATTGTGGACGTTCTGCCTCTTTTCCTATGCTTTCAATGCAATTCCAGTCTACCTCCTGAAATCGGTTTCCTGCAATTCTGCCCCGCTTTCAAGTCCTCTTGGCAGCCTTACTTCAGTCTATTTTTGGACGATAGCTGTCATTTATAACTCTGCAGGTTTGTGAATTACAGTGCCCCTGAGCTCCTTTCTTCAACTCGCTTTCTTTTGAGCTGGCCGCAACACCGCAGGATGGCTTCAGGCCCTAATCTGGTTCCGGTACGGCACGCTGAGCCTTTGGTTATTTCCTCTTCCTGGTGGGAAATGAGAGTTAAATTTGCCCATCCAGACACCTCCAGCTAGTCTCTCATTGGTTCTCGCTATTCCTGTTCATCTTCCGCAAAAATTGCAAACTGGGCCAAACAGGAGGTTAAAGGCGCTGACTCTCCAAGTGGGGAGAGTGTTAGTAAAGCGTCTGGAATGTTGCACCCGAGTACCAGGGGAGGAAAACTGAGACATATTTGAACACGTCTCCCGATCACATAGTTGATCATACTCTAGGTTCCACATGCATGTTTTAGCTGAAGGAAGAATACCTTAAACCTGGGTAGTTGAAACCCGTGGAATGGGTACCATGCAATATGACTTCAAAGGGTCTTCATTTGCTCACCAAACTTCTCCAATCCTATCACTGCTGCGTTTATGCCCCTGTACACATGCTTGATTCTCTTTCGGAGACATAGCAATCCATAGGTTTTAAGATACTTACTAGTCAGGTACATTCTTAGGCGTTTAATATGGGGTGTTGAGTCCATTTCGTTGAGCAAGGAGTAGCTCTTGTCTATTCCATATTTGGCTTAAGGAACTTTATCTGTGCTCATTTCAATCTCTGGTTTTATGCAGCACCCCAACTCACCTTCCCCCTTAAGCAAGCGTAAGTTGGTTTTCTAAACTTGAGACACTGTTCTGTTCTGTAATTCAGTTCCTGTGTAGCCAAGTTTACATTCCGTGTATTACTGATATCTTATGATGTTTCTTTTTCTGTGTGACTTATTTCAGTTAGAATCATCATACCTGAATCCACTCATTGTGCTGCTAAGGGCCTGATGACACAGATTTCATTGCTGAGTGATATTGCTTTGTAAGTAAATACCACAACTTCTTTATCCACTTTTCACTTTCTGCGATGTTGAACTTGTACTGTAAACGAGGTTCTTGTAAACAGAGCCGTTCCAAACTTTGGGGTGGCTGTGTCTTTTTGATTTTAATTTCCCTAAGCTATAGGACCATAAGTGGAAGTGCCCTAGGCTCTGTTGCTTTGTTTTTTAGATGTTTCAGGAAACACCATACACTTCTCCCGAGTGGTTGTTGGCAATTTACATCCCGCCCATCAGCATAACAAGGCTCCCAGTTCTCCATGGCCTGTCCTGCCTTTCTGGATTTTACACTTTTTTCAGATGGCCCTTTTGACCGGGGGGAAGTGAGACTTCATTGTAGTGCAGATTTCCTTTGCAAGCTTGCTTGGTTGGCCAAAAAGGGCGTATGCGTTTTTTCCTGAATATATTCAGGAAAAAACGCATACGCCCTTTTTGGCCAAGTGCATCATTGTGGACGTTCTGCCTCTTTTCCTATGCTTTCAATGCAATTCCAGTCTACCTCCTGAAATCGGTTTCCTGCAATTCTGCCCCGCTTTCAAGTCCTCTTGGCAGCCTTACTTCAGTCTATTTTTGGACGATAGCTGTCATTTATAACTCTGCAGGTTTGTGAATTACAGTGCCCCTGAGCTCCTTTCTTCAACTCGCTTTCTTTTGAGCTGGCCGCAACACCGCAGGATGGCTTCAGGCCCTAATCTGGTTCCGGTACGGCACGCTGAGCCTTTGGTTATTTACTCTTCCTGGTGGGAAATGAGAGTTAAATTTGCCCGTCCAGACACCTCCAGCTAGCCTCTCATTGGTTCTCGCTATTCCTGTTCATCTTCCGCAGAAATTGCAATCTGGGCCCAACAGGAGGTTAAAGGCGCTGACTCTCCAAGTGGGGAGAGTGTTAGTAAAGCATCTGTAATGTTGCACCCGAGTACCAGGGGAGGAAAACTGAGACATATTTGAACACGTCTCCCGTTCACATGGTTGATCATACTTGGGTTCCACATGCATGTTTTAGCTGAAGGAAGAATACCTTAAACCTGGAGAGTTGAGACCCGTGGAATGGGTACCATGCAATATGACTTCAAAGGGTCTTAACTTGCTCACCGAACCTGTCCAATCCTATCACTGCTTCGTTTATGCCCCTGTACACATGCTTGATTCTCTTTTGGAGACATAGCAATCCATAGGTTTTACGATACTTACTAGTCAGGTACATTCTTAGGCATTTAATATGCGGTGTTGAGTCCATTTCGTTGAGCAAGGAGTAGCTCTTGTCTATTCCATATTTGACTTAAGGAACTTTATCTGTGCTCATTTCAATCTCTGGTTTTATGCAGCACCCCAACTCACCTTTACCCTTAAGCAAGCATAAGTTGGTTTTCTAAATTTGAGACCCTGTTCTGTTCTGTAATTCAGTTCCTGTGTAGCCAAGTTTACATTCTGTGTATTACTGATATCTTATGATGTTTCTTTTTCTGTGTGACTTATTTCAGTTAGAATCATCATACCTGAATCCACTCATTGTGATGCTAAGGGCCTGATGACATAGATTTCATTGCTGAGTGATATTGCTTTGTAAGTAAATACCACAACTTCTTTATCCATTTTTCACTTTCTGCGATGTTGAACTTGTACTGTAAACGAGGTTCTTGTAAACAGAGGCGTCCCAAACTTTGGGGTGGCTGTGTCTTTTTGATTTTAATTTCCCTAAGCTATAGAACCTTAAGTGGCAGTGCCCTAGGCTCTGTTGCTTTGTTTTTTAGATGTTTCAGGAAACACCATACACTTCTCCCGAGTGGTTGTTGGCAATTTACATCCCGCCCATCAGCATAACAAGGCTCCCAGTTCTCCATGGCCTGTCCTGCCTTTCTGGATTTTACACTTTTTTCAGATGGCCCTTTTGACTGGGGTGAAGTGAGACTTCATTGTAGTGCAGATTTCCTTTGCAAGCTTGCTTGGTTGGCCAAAAAGGGCGTATGCGTTTTTTCCTCAGGAAAAAACGCATACGCCCTTTTTGTCCAAGTGCATCATTGTGGACGTTCTGCCTCTTTTCCTATGCTTTCAATGCAATTCCAGTCTACCTCCTGAAATCGGTTTCCTGCAATTCTGCCCCGCTTTCAAGTCCTCTTGGCAGCCTTACTTCAGTCTATTTTTGGACGATAGCTGTCATTTATAACTCTGCAGGTTTGTGAATTACAGTGCCCCTGAGCTCCTTTCTTCAACTTGCTTTCTTGTGACCTGGCCGCAACACCGCAGGATGGCTTCAGGCCCTAATCTGGTTCCGGCACGGCACGCTGAGCCTTTGGTTATTTCCTCTTCCTGGTGGGAAATGAGAGTTAAATTTGCCCGTCCAGACACCTCCAGCTAGCCTCTCATTGGTTCTCGCTATTCCTGTTCATCTTCCGCAGAAATTGCAAACTGGGCCAAACAGGAGGTTAAAGGCGCTGACTCTCCAAGTGGGGAGAGTGTTAGTAAAGCGTCTGGAATGTTGCACCCGAGTACCAGGGGAGGAAAACTGAGACATATTTGAACACGTCTCCCGTTCACATGGTTGATCATACTTGGGTTCCACATGCATGTTTTAGCTGAAGGAAGAATACCTTAAACCTGGAGAGTTAAGACCCGTGTAATGGGTACCATGCAATATGACTTCAAAGGGTCTTCATTTGCTCACCAAACCTCTCCAATCCTATCACTGCTGCGTTTATGCCCCTGTACACATGCTTGATTCTCTTTCGGAGACATAGCAATCCATAGGTTTTAAGATACTTACTAGTCAGGTACATTCTTAGGCCTTTAATATGCGGTGTTGAGTCCATTTCGTTGAGCAAGGAGTAGCTCTTGTCTATTCCATATTTGGCTTAAGGAACTTTATCTGTGCTCATTTCAATCTCTGGTTTTATGCAGCACCCCAACTCACCTTTACCCTTAAGCAAGCATAAGTTGGTTTTCTAAATTTGAGACCCTGTTCTGTTCTGTAATTCAGTTCCTGTGTAGCCAAGTTTACATTCCGTGTATTACTGATATCTTATGATGTTTCTTTTTCTGTGTGACTTACTTCAGTTAGAATCATCATACCTGAATCCACTCATTGTGCTGCTAAGGGCCTGATGACACAGATTTCATTGCTGAGTGATATTGCTTTGTAAGTAAATACCACAACTTCTTTATCCATTTTTCACTTTCTGCGATGTTGAACTTGTACTGTAAACGAGGTTCTTGTAAACAGAGCCGTTCCAAACTTTGGGGTGGCTGTGTCTTTTTGATTTTAATTTCCCTAAGCTATAGGACCATAAGTGGAAGTGCCCTAGGTTCTGTTGCTTTGTTTTTTAGATGTTTCAGGAAACACCATACACTTCTCCCGAGTGGTTGTTGGCAATTTACATCCCGCCCATCAGCATAACAAGGCTCCCAGTTCTCCATGGCCTGTCCTGCCTTTCTGGATTTTACACTTTTTTCAGATGGCCCTTTTGACCAGGGGGAAGTGAGACTTCATTGTAGTGCAGATTTCCTTTGCAAGCTTGCTTGGTTGGCCAAAAAGGGCGTATGCGTTTTTTCCTGAATATATTCATGAAAAAACGCATACGCCCTTTTTGGCCAAGTGCATCATTGTGGACGTTCTGCCTCTTTTCCTATGCTTTCAATGCAATTCCAGTCTACCTCCTGAAATCGGTTTCCTGCAATTCTGCCCCGCTTTCAAGTCCTCTTGGCAGCCTTACTTCAGTCTATTTTTGGACGATAGCTGTCATTTATAACTCTGCAGGTTTGTGAATTACAGTGCCCCTGAGCTCCTTTCTTCAACTCGCTTTCTTGTGACCTGGCCGCAACACCGCAGGATAGCTTCAGGCCCTAATCTGGTTCCGGCACGGCACGCTGAGCCTTTGGTTATTTCCTCTTCCTGCTGGGAAATGAGAGTTAAATTTGCCCGTCCAGACACCTCCAGCTAGCCTCTCATTGGTTCTCGCTATTCCTGTTCATCTTCCGCAGAAATTGCAAACTGGGCCAAACAGGAGGTTAAAGGGACTGACTCTCCAAGTGGGGAGAGTGTTAGTAAAGCGTCTGGAATGTTGCACCCGAGTACCAGGGGAGGAAAACTGAGACATATTTGAACACATCTCCCGATCACATGGTTGATCATACTCTAGGTTCCACATGCATGTTTTAGCTGAAGGAAGAATACCTTAAACCTGGGTAGTTGAAACCCGTGGAATGGGTACCATGCAATATGACTTCAAAGGATCTTCATTTGCTCACCGAACCTCTCCAATCCTATCACTGCTGCGTTTATGCCCCTGTACACATGTTTGACTCTCTTTCGGAGACATAGCAATCCATAGGTTTTAAGATACTTACTAGTCAGGTACATTCTTAGGCGTTTAATATGCGGTGTTGAGTCCATTTCGTTGAGCAAGGAGTAGCTCTTGTCTATTCCATATTTGGCTTAAGGAACTTTATCTGTGCTCATTTCAATCTCTGGTTTTATGCAGCACCCCAACTCACCTTTACCCTTAAGCAAGCATAAGTTGTTTTTCTAAATTTGAGACCCTGTTCTGTTCTGTAATTCAGTTCCTGTGTAGCCAAGTTTCCATTCCGTGTATTACTGATATCTTATGATGTTTCTTTCTCTGTGTGACTTATTTCAGTTAGAATCATCATACCTGAATCCACTCATTGTGCTGCTAAGGGCCTGATAACATAGATTTCATTGCTGAGTGATATTGCTTAATAAGTGAATACCACAACTTCTTTATCCATTTTTCACTTTCTGCGATGTTGAACTTGTACTGTAAACGAGGTTCTTGTAAACAGAGCCGTTCCAAACTTTGGGGTGGCTGTGTCTTTTTGAATTTAATTTCCCTAAGCTATAGGACCATAAGTGGCAGTGCCCTAGGCTCTGTTGCTTTGTTTTTTAGATGTTTCAGGAAACACCATACAGTTCTCCCAAGTGTCTGTTGGCATTTTACATCCCGCCCATCAGCATAACAAGGCACCCAGTTCTCCATGGCCTGTTGCCTTTCTGGATTTTACACTTTTTTCAGATGGCCCTTTTGACCGGGGGGAAGTGAGACTTCATTGTAGAGCAGATTTCCTTTGCAAGCTTGCTTGGTTGGCCAAAAAGTGCGTATGCGTTTTTTCCTGAATATATTCAGGAAAAAACGCATACGCCCTTTTTGGCCAAGTGCATCATTGTGGACGTTCTGCCTCTTTTCCTATGCTTTCAATGCAATTCCAGTCTACCTCCTGAAATCGGTTTCCTGCAATTCTGCCCCGCTTTCAAGTCCTCTTGGCAGCCTTACTTCAGTCTATTTTTGGACGATAGCTGTCATTTATAACTCTGCAGGTTTGTGAATTACAGTGCCCCTGAGCTCCTTTCTTCAACTCGCTTTCTTGTGACCTGGCCGCAACACCGCAGGATGGCTTCAGGCCCTAATCTGGTTCCGGCCCGGCATGCTGAGCCTTTGGTTAATTCCTCTTCCTGGTGGGAAATGAGAGTTAAATTTGCCCGTCCAGACACCTCCAGCTAGCCTCTCATTGGTTCTCACTATTCCTGTTCATCTTCCGCAGAAATTGCAAACTGGGCCAAACAGGAGGTTAAAGGGACTGACTCTCCAAGTGGGGAGAGTGTTAGTAAAGCGTCTGGAATGTTGCACCCGAGTACCAGGGGAGGAAAACTGAGACATATTTGAACACGTCTCCCGTTCACATGGTTGATCATACTTGGGTTCCACATGCATGTTTTAGCTGAAGGAAGAATACCTTAAACTTGGAGAGTTGAGACCCGTGGAATGGGTACCATGCAATATGACTTCAAAGGGTCTTCATTTGCTCACCGAACCTCTCCAATCCTATCACTGCTGCGTTTATGCCCCTGTACACATGCTTGATTCTCTTTTGGAGACATAGCAATCCATAGGTTTTACGATACTTACTAGTCAGGTACATTCTTAGGCGTTTAATATGCGGTGTTGAGTCCATTTCGTTGAGCAAGGAGTAGCTCTTGTCTATTCCATATTTGACTTAAGGAACTTTATCTGTGCTCATTTCAATCTCTGGTTTTATGCAGCACCCCAACTCACCTTTACCCTTAAGCAAGCATAAGTTGTTTTTCTAAATTTGAGACCCTGTTCTGTTCTGTAATTCAGTTCCTGTGTAGCCAAGTTTCCATTCCGTGTATTACTGATATCTTATGATGTTTCTTTTTCTGTGTGACTTATTTCAGTTAGAATCATCATACCTGAATCCACTCATTGTGCCGCTAAGGGCCTGATGACATAGATTTCATTGCTGAGTGATATTGCTTAGTAAGTGAATACCACAACTTCTTTATCCATTTTTCACTTTCTGCGATGTTGAACTTGTACTGTAAACGAGGTTCTTGTAAACAGAGCCGTTCCAAACTTTGGGGTGGCTGTGTCTTTTTGATTTTAATTTCCCTAAGCTATAGGACCATAAGTGGAAGTGCCCTAGGCTCTGATGCTTTGTTTTTTAGATGTTTCAGGAAACACCATACACTTCTCCCAAGTGTCTGTTGGCAATTTACATCCCGCCCATCAGCATAACAAGGCTCCCAGTTCTCAATTGCCTGTTGCCTTTCTGGATTTTACACTTTTTTCAGATGGCCCTTTTGACCGGGGGGAAGTGAGACTTCATTGTAGTGCAGATTTCCTTTGCAAGCTTGCTTGGTTGGCCAAAAAGGGCGTATGCGTTTTTTCCTGAATATATTCAGCAAAAAACGCATACGCCCTTTTTGGCCAAGTGCATCATTGTGGACGTTCTGCCTCTTTTCCTATGCTTTCAATGCAATTCCAGTCTACCTCCTGAAATCGGTTTCCTGCAATTCTGCCCCGCTTTCAAGTCCTCTTGGCAGCCTTACTTCAGTATATTTTTGGACGATAGCTGTCATTTATAACTGCAGGTTTGTGAATTACAGTGCCCCTGAGCTCCTTTCTTCAACTCGGTTTCTTTTGAGCTGGCCGTAACACCGCAGGATGGCTTCAGGCCCTAATCTGGTTCCGGTACGGAACGCTGAGCCTTTGGTTATTTCCTCTTCCTGTTGTGAAATGAGAGTTAAATTTGCCCGTCCAGAAACCTCCAGCTAGCCTCTCATTGGTTCTCGCTATTCCTGTTCATCTTCCGCAGAAATTGCAAACTGTGCCAAACAGGAGGTTAAAGGCGCTGACTCTCCAAGTGGGGAGAGTGTTAGTAAAGCGTCTGGAATGTTGCACCCGAGTACCAGGGGAGGTAAACTGAGACATATTTGAACACGTCTCCCGATCACATGGTTGATCATACTCTGGGTTCCACATGCATGTTTTAGCTGAAGGAAGAATACCTAAAACCTGGGTAGTTGAAACCCGTGGAATGTGTACCATGCAATATGACTTCAAAGGGTCTTCATTTGCTCACCGAACCTCTCCAATCCTATCACTGCTGCGTTTATGCCCCTGTACACATGCTTGATTCTCTTTCGGAGACATAGCAATCCATAGGTTTTAAGATACTTACTAGTCAGGTACATTCTTAGGCGTTTAATATGCGGTGTTGAGTCCATTTCGTTGAGCAAGGAGTAGCTCTTGTCTATTCCATATTTGGCTTAAGGAACTTTATCTGTGCTCATTTCAATCTCTGGCTTTATGCAGCAACCCAACTCACCTTTCCCCTTAAGCAAACATAAGTTGGTTTTCTAAATTTGAGAACCTTTTCTGTTTTGGAATTCAGTTCCTGTGTAGCCAAGTTTACATTCCGTGTATTACTGATATCTTATGATGTTTCTTTTTCTGTGTGACTTATTTCAGTTAGAATCATCGTACCTGAATCTACTCATTATGCTGCTACGGGCCTGATGACATAGATTTCATTGCTGAGTGATACTGCATTGTACGTAAGTACCACAAGTTCTTTATCCATTTTTTACTTTCTGCGATGTTGAGCTTGTACTGTAAACGAGGTTCTTGTAAACAGAGGCGTCCCAAACTTTGGGGTGGCTGTGTCTTTTTGATTTTAATTTCCCTAAGCTATAGGACCATAAGTGGAAGTGCCCTAGGCTCTGTTGCTTTGTTTTTTAGATGTTTCAGGAAACACCATACACTTCTCCCGAGTGTCTGTTGGCAATTTACATCCCGCCCATCAGCATAACAAGGCTCCCAGTTCTCCATGGCCTGTTGCCTTTCTGGATTTTACACTTTTTTCAGATGGCCCTTTTGACCGGGGGGAAGTGAGACTTCATTGTAGTGCAGATTTCCTTTGCAAGCTTGCTTGGTTGGCCAAAAAGGGCGTATGCGTTTTTTCCTGAATATATTCAGCAAAAAACGCATACGCCCTTTTTGGCCAAGTGCATCATTGTGGACGTTCTGCCTCTTTTCCTATGCTTTCAATGCAATTCCAGTCTACCTCCTGAAATCGGTTTCCTGCAATTCTGCCCCGCTTTCAAGTCCTCTTGGCAGCCTTACTTCAGTATATTTTTGGACGATAGCTGTCATTTATAACTCTGCAGGTTTGTGAATTACAGTGCCCCTGAGCTCCTTTCTTCAACTCGCTTTCTTGTGACCTGGCCGCAACACCGCAGGATGGCTTCAGGCCCTAATCTGGTTCCGGCACGGCACGCTGAGCGTTTGGTTATTTGCTTTTCCTGGTGGGAAATGAGAGTTAAATTTGCCCGTCCAGACACCTCCAGCTAGTCTCTCATTGGTTCTCGCTATTCCTGTTCATCTTCCGCAGAAATTGCAAACTGGGCCAAACAGGAGGTTAAAGGCACTGACTCTCCAAGTGGGGAGAGTGTTAGTAAAGCGTCTGGAATGTTGCACCCGAGTACTAGGGGAGGAAAACTGAGACATACTTGAACACGTCTCCCGATCACATGGTTGATCATACTCTAGGTTCCACATGCATGTTTTAGCTGAAGGAAGAATACCTTAAACCTGGGTAGTTGAAACCCGTGGAATGGGTACCATGCAATATGACTTCAAAGGGTCTTCATTTGCTCACCGAACCTCTCCAATCCTATCACTGCTGCGTTTATGCCCCTGTACACATGCTTGATTCTCTTTCGGAGACATAGCAATCCATAGGTTTTAAGATACTTACTAGTCAGGAACATTCTTAGGCGTTTAATATGGGGTGTTGAGTCCATTTCGTTGAGCAAGGAGTAGCTCTTGTCTATTCCATATTTGACTTAAGGAACTTTATCTGTGCTCATTTCAATCTCTGGTTTTATGCAGCACCCCAACTCACCTTTCCCCTTAAGCAAGCATAAGTTGGTTTTCTAAATTTGAGACCCTGTTCTGTTCTGTAATTCAGTTCCTGTGTAGCCAAGTTTACATTCCGTGTATTACTGATATCTTATGATGTTTCTTTTTCTGTGTGACTTACTTCACTTAGAATCATCATACCTGAATCCACTAATTGTGCTGCTAAGGGCCTGATGACACAGATTTCATTGCTGAGTGATATTGCTTTGTAAGTAAATACCACAACTTCTTTATCCATTTTTCACTTTCTGCGATGTTGAACTTGTACTGTAAACGAGGTTCTTGTAAACAGAGCCGTTCCAAACTTTGGGGTGGCTGTGTCTTTTTGATTTTAATTTCCCTAAGCTATAGGACCATAAGTGGAAGTGCCCTAGGTTCTGTTGCTTTGTTTTTTAGATGTTTCAGGAAACACCATACACTTCTCCCGAGTGGTTGTTGGCAATTTACATCCCGCCCATCAGCATAACAAGGCTCCCAGTTCTCCATGGCCTGTCCTGCCTTTCTGGATTTTACACTTTTTTCAGATGGCCCTTTTGACCGGGGGGAAGTGAGACTTCATTGTAGTGCAGATTTCCTTTGCAAGCTTGCTTGGTTGGCCAAAAAGGGCGTATTCGTTTTTTCCTGAATATATTCAGGAAAAAACGCATACACCCTTTTTGGCCAAGTGCATCATTGTGGACGTTCTGCCTCTTTTCCTATGCTTTCAATGCAATTCCAGTCTACCTCCTGAAATCGGTTTCCTGCAATTCTGCCCCGCTTTCAAGTCCTCTTGGCAGCCTTACTTCAGTCTATTTTTGGACGATAGCTGTCATTTATAACTCTGCAGGTTTGTGAATTACAGTGCCCCTGAGCTCCTTTCTTCAACTCGCTTTCTTTTGAGCTGGCCGCAACACCGCAGGATGGCTTCAGGCCCTAATCTGGTTCCGGTATGGCACGCTGAGCCTTTGGTTATTTCCTCTTCCTGGTGGGAAATGAGAGTTAAATTTGCCCGTCCAGACACCTCCAGCTAGCCTCTCATTGGTTCTCGCTATTCCTGTTCATCTTCCGCAGAAATTGCAAACTGGGCCAAACAAGAGGTTAAAGGCGCTGACTCTCCAAGTGGGGAGAGTGTTAGTAAAGCGTCTGGAATGTTGCACCCGAGTACCAGGGGAGGAAAACTGAGACATATTTGAACACGTCTCCCATTCACATGGTTGATCATACTTGGGTTCCACATGCATGTTTTAGCTGAAGGAAGAATACCTTAAACCTGGAGAGTTGAGACCCGTGGAATGGGTACCATGCAATATGAGTTCAAAGGGTCTTCATTTGCTCACCGAACCTCTCCAATCCTATCACTGCTGCGTTTATGCCCCTGTACACATGCTTGATTCTCTTTTGGAGACATAGCAATCCATAGGTTTTACGATACTTACTAGTCAGGTTCATTCTTAGGCGTTTAATATGCGGTGTTGAGTCCATTTCGTTGAGCAAGGAGTAGCTCTTGTCTATTCCATATTTGACTTAAGGAACTTTATCTGTGCTCATTTCAATCTCTGGTTTTATGCAGCACCCCAGCTCACCTTTACCCTTAAGCAAGCATAAGTTGGTTTTCTAAATTTGAGACCCTGTTCTGTTCTGTAATTCAGTTCCTGTGTAGCCAAGTTTCCATTCCGTGTATTACTGATATCTTATGATGTTTCTTTTTCTGTGTGACTTATTTCAGTTAGAATCATCATACCTGAATCCACTCATTGTGATGCTAAGGGCCTGATGACATAGATTTCATTGTTGAGTGATATTGCTTTGTAAGTAAATACCACAACTTCTTTATCCATTTTTCACGTTCTGCGATGTTGAACTTGTACTGTAAACGAGGTTCTTGTAAACAGAGGCGTCCCAAACTTTGGGGTGGCTGTGTCTTTTTGATTTTAATTTCCCTAAGCTATAGGACCATAAGTGGCAGTGCCCTAGGCTCTGTTGCTTTGTTTTTTAGATGTTTCAGGAAACACCATACACTTCTCCTGAGTGTCTGTTGGCAATTTACATCCCGCCCATCAGCATAACAAGGCTCCCAGTTCTCCATGGCCTGTCCTACCTTTCTGGATTTTACACTTTTTTCAGATGGCCCTTTTGACCGGGGGGAAGTGAGACTTCATTGTAGTGCAGATTTCCTTTGCAAGCTTGCTTGGTTGGCCAAAAAGGGCGTATGCCTTTTTTCCTGAATATATTCAGGAATAATTTGCCCGTCCAGACACCTCCAGCTAGCCTCTCATTGGTTCTCGCTATTCCTGTTCATCTTCCGCAGAAATTGCAAACTGGGCCAAACAGGAGGTTAAAGGCGCTGACTCTCCAAGTGGGGAGAGTGTTAGTAAAGCGTCTGGAATGTTGCACCCGAGTACCAGGGGAGGAAAACTGAGACATATTTGAACACGTCTCCCGTTCACATGGTTGATCATACTTGGGTTCCACATACATGTTTTAGCTGAAGGAAGAATACCTTAAACCTGGAGAGTTGAGACCCGTGTAATGGGTACCATGCAATATGACTTCAAAGGGTCTTCATTTGCTCACCGAACCTCTCCAATCCTATCACTGCTGCGTTTATGCCCCTGTACACATGCTTGATTCTCTTTTGGAGACATAGCAATCCATAGGTTTTACGATACTTACTAGTCAGGTACATTCTTAGGCGTTTAATATGGGGTGTTGAGTCCATTTCGTTGAGCAAGGAGTAGCTCTTGTCTATTCCATATTTGACTTAAGGAACTTTATCTGTGCTCATTTCAATCTCTGGTTTTATGCAGCACCCCAACTCACCTTTACCCTTAAGCAAGCATAAGTTGTTTTTCTAAATTTGAGACCCTGTTCTGTTCTGTAATTCAGTTCCTGTGTAGCCAAGTTTACATTCCGTGTATTACTGATATCTTATGATGTTTTTTTTCTGTGTGACTTATTTCAGTTAGAATCATCATACCTGAATCCACTCATTGTGATGCTAAGGGCCTGATGACATAGATTTCATTGTTGAGTGATATTGCTTTGTAAGTAAATACCACAACTTCTTTATCCATTTTTCACTTTCTGCGATGTTGAACTTGTACTGTAAACGAGGTTCTTGTAAACAGAGGCGTCCCAAACATTGGGGTGGCTGTGTCTTTTTGATTTTAATTTCCCTAAGCTATAGGACCATAAGTGGCAGTGCCCTAGGCTCTGTTGCTTTGTTTTTTAGATGTTTCAGGAAACACCATACACTTCTCCTGAGTGTCTGTTGGCAATTTACATCCCGCCCATCAGCATAACAAGGCTCCCAGTTCTCCATGGCCTGTTGCCTTTCTGGATTTTACACTTTTTTCAGATGGCCCTTTTGACCGGGGGGAAGTGAGACTTCATTGTAGTGCAGATTTCCTTTGCAAGCTTGCTTGGTTGGCCAAAAAGGGCGTATGCGTTTTTTCCTGAATATATTCAGGAAAAAACGCATACGCCCTTTTTGGCCAAGTGCATCATTGTGGACGTTCTGCCTCTTTTCCTATGCTTTCAATGCAATTCCAGTCTACCTCCTGAAATCGGTTTCCTGCAATTCTGCCCCGCTTTCAAGTCCTCTTGGCAGCCTTACTTCAGTCTATTTTTGGACGATAGCTGTCATTTATAACTCTGCAGGTTTGTGAATTACAGTGCCCCTGAGCTCCTTTCTTCAACTCGCTTTCTTGTGACCTGGCCGCAACACCGCAGGATGGCTTCAGGCCCTAATCTGGTTCCGGCCCGGCACGCTGAGCCTTTGGTTATTTCCTCTTCCTGGTGGGAAATGAGAGTTAAATTTGCCCGTCCAGACACCTCCAGCTAGCCTCTCATTGGTTCTCGCTATTCCTGTTCATCTTCCGCAGAAATTGCAAACTGGGCCAAACAGGAGGTTAAAGGGACTGACTCTCCAAGTGGGGAGAGTGTTAGTAAAGCGTCTGGAATGTTGCACCCGAGTACCAGGGGAGGAAAACTGAGACATATTTGAACACGTCTCCCGATCACATGGTTGATCATACTCTAGGTTCCACATGCATGTTTTAGCTGAAGGAAGAATACCTTAAACCTGGGTATTTGAAACCCGTGTAATGGGTACCATGCAATATGACTTCAAAGGGTCTTCATTTGCTCACCGAACCTCTCCAATCCTATCACTGCTGCGTTTATGCCCCTGTACACATGCTTGATTCTCTTTCGGAGACATAGCAATCCATAGGTTTTAAGATACTTACAAGTCAGGTACATTCTTAGGCGTTTAATATGGGGTGTTGAGTCCATTTCGTTGAGCAAGGAGTAGCTCTTGACTATTCCATATTTGGCTTAAGGAACTTTATCTGTGCTCATTTCAATCTCTGGTTTTATGCAGCACCCCAACTCACCTTTACCCTTAAGCAAGCATAAGTTGGTTTTCTAAATTTGAGGCCCTGTTCTGTTCTGTAATTCAGTTCCTGTGTAGCCAAGTTTCCATTCCGTGTATTACTGATATCTTATGATGTTTCTATTTCTGTGTGACTTATTTCAGTTAGAATCATCATAGCTGAATCCACTCATTGTGCTGCTAAGGGCCTGATGACACAGATTTCATTGCTGAGTGATATTGCTTTGTAAGTAAATACCACAACTTCTTTATCCATTTTTCACTTTCTGCGATGTTGAACTTGTACTGTAAACGAGGTTCTTGTAAACGGAGGCGTCCCAAACGTTGGGGTGGCTGTGTCTTTTTGATTTTAATTTCCCTAAGCTATAGGACCATAAGTGGAAGTGCCCTAGGCTCTGTTGCTTTGTTTTTTAGATGTTTCAGGAAACACCATACACTTCTCCCCAGTGGTTGTTGGCAATTTACATCGCGCCCATCAGCATAACAAGGCTCCCAGTTCTCCATGGCCTGTCCTGCCTTTCTGGATTTTACACTTTTTTCAGATGGCCCTTTTGACCGGGGGGAAGTGAGACTTCATTGTAGTGCAGATTTCCTTTGCAAGCTTGCTTGGTTGGCCAAAAAGGGCGTATGCGTTTTTTCCTGAATATATTCAGGAAAAAACGCATACGCCCTTTTTGGCCAAGTGCATCATTGTGGACGTTCTGCCTCTTTTCCTATGCTTTCAATGCAATTCCAGTCTACCTCCTGAAATCGGTTTCCTGCAATTCTGCCCCGCTTTCAAGTCCTCTTGGCAGCCTTACTTCAGTCTATTTTTGGACGATAGCTGTCATTTATAACTCTGCAGGTTTGTGAATTACAGTGCCCCTGAGCTCCTTTCTTCAACTCGCTTTCTTGTGACCTGGCTGCAACACCGCAGGATGGCTTCAGGCCCTAATCTGGTTCCGGCACGGCACGCTGAGCCTTTGGTTATTTCCTCTTCCTGGTGGGAAATGAGAGTTAAATTTGCCCGTCCAGACACCTCCAGCTAGTCTCTCATTGGTTCTCGCTATTCCTGTTCATCTTCCGCAGAAATTGCAAACTGGGCCAAACAGGAGGTTAAAGGCGCTGACTCTCCAAGTGGGTAGAGTGTCAGTAAAGCGTCTGGAATGTTGCACCCGAGTACCAGGGGAGGAAAACTGAGACATATTTGAACACGTCTCCCGTTCACATGGTTGATCATACTTGGGTTCCACATGCATGTTTTAGCTGAAGGAAGAATACCTTAAACCTGGAGAGTTAAGACCCGTGTAATGGGTACCATGCAATATGACTTCAAAGGGTCTTCATTTGCTCACCGAACCTCTCCAATCCTATCACTGCTGCGTTTATGCCCCTGTACACATGCTTGATTCTCTTTCGGAGACATAGCAATCCATAGGTTTTAAGATACTTACTAGTCAGGTACATTCTTAGGCGTTTAATATGCGGTGTTGAGTCCATTTCGTTGAGCAAGGAGTAGCTCTTGTCTATTCCATATTTGGCTTAAGGAACTTTATCTGTGCTCATTTCAATCTCTGGTTTTATGCAGCACCCCAACTCACCTTTACCCTTAAGCAAGCATAAGTTGGTTTTCTAAATTTGAGACCCTGTTCTGTTCTGTAATTCAGTTCCTGTGTAGCCAAGTTTACATTCCGTGTATTAGTGATATCTTATGATGTTTCTTTTTCTGTGTGACTTATTTCAGTTAGAATCATCATACCTGAATCCACTCATTGTGCTGCTAAGGGCCTGATGACATAGATTTCATTGCTGAGTGATATTGCTTTGTAAGTAAATACCACAACTTCTTTATCCATTTTTCACTTTCTGCGATGTTGAACTTGTACTGTAAACGAGGTTCTTGTAAACAGAGCCATTCCAAACTTTGGGGTGGCTGTGTCTTTTTGATTTTAATTTCCCTAAGCTATAGGACCATAAGTGGAAGTGCCCTAGGCTCTGTTGCTTTGTTTTTTTGATGTTTCAGGAAGCACCATACACTTCTCCCGAGTGGTTGTTGGCAATTTACATCCCGCCCATCAGCATAACAAGGCTCCCAGTTCTCCATGGCCTGTCCTGCCTTTCTGGGTTTTACACTTTTTTCAGATGGCCCTTTTGACCGGGGGGAAGTGAGACTTCATTGTAGTGCAGATTTCCTTTGCAAGCTTGCTTGGTTGGCCAAAAAGGGCGTATGCGTTTTTTCCTGAATATATTCAGGAAAAAACGCATACGCCCTTTTTGGCCAAGTGCATCATTGTGGACGTTCTGCCTCTTTTCCTATGCTTTCAATGCAATTCCAGTCTACCTCCTGAAATCGGTTTCCTGCAATTCTGCCCCGCTTTCAAGTCCTCTTGGCAGCCTTACTTCAGTCTATTTTTGGACGATAGCTGTCATTTATAACTCTGCAAGTTTGTGAATTACAGTGCCCCTGAGCTCCTTTCTTCAACTCGCTTTCTTGTGACCTGGCTGCAACACCGCAGGATGGCTTCAGGCCCTAATCTGGTTCCGGCCCGGCATGCTGAGCCTTTGGTTAATTCCTCTTCCTGGTGGGAAATGAGAGTTAAATTTGCCCGTCCAGACACCTCCAGCTAGCCTCTCATTGGTTCTCGCTATTCCTGTTCATCTTCCGCAGAAATTGCAAACTGGGCCAAACAGGAGGTTAAAGGGACTGACTCTCAAAGTCGGGAGAGTGTTAGTAAAGCGTCTGGAATGTTGCACCCGAGTACCAGGGTACGAAAACTGGGACATATTTGAACACGTCTCCCGATCACATGGTTGATCATACTCTAGGTTCCACATGCATGTTTTAGCTGAAGGAAGAATACCTTAAACCTGGGTATTTGAAACCCGTGTAATGGGTACCATGCAATATGACTTCAAAGGGTCTTCATTTGCTCACCGAACCTCTCCAATCCTATCACTGCTGCGTTTATGCCCCTGTACACATGCTTGATTCTCTTTCGGAGACATAGCAATCCATAGGTTTTAAGATACTTACAAGTCAGGTACATTCTTAGGCGTTTAATATGGGGTGTTGAGTCCATTTCGTTGAGCAAGGAGTAGCTCTTGTCTATTCCATATTTGGCTTAAGGAACTTTATCTGTGCTCATTTCAATCTCTGGTTTTATGCAGCACCCCAACTCACCTTTACCCTTAAGCAAGCATAAGTTGGTTTTCTAAATTTGAGGCCCTGTTCTGTTCTGTAATTCAGTTCCTGTGTAGCCAAGTTTCCATTCCGTGTATTACTGATATCTTATGATGTTTCTATTTCTGTGTGACTTATTTCAGTTAGAATCATCATAGCTGAATCCACTCATTGTGCTGCTAAGGGCCTGATGACACAGATTTCATTGCTGAGTGATATTGCTTTGTAAGTAAATACCACAACTTCTTTATCCATTTTTCACTTTCTGCGATGTTGAACTTGTACTGTAAACGAGGTTCTTGTAAACGGAGGCGTCCCAAACGTTGGGGTGGCTGTGTCTTTTTGATTTTAATTTCCCTAAGCTATAGGACCATAAGTGGAAGTGCCCTAGGCTCTGTTGCTTTGTTTTTTAGATGTTTCAGGAAACACCATACACTTCTCCCCAGTGGTTGTTGGCAATTTACATCGCGCCCATCAGCATAACAAGGCTCCCAGTTCTCCATGGCCTGTCCTGCCTTTCTGGATTTTACACTTTTTTCAGATGGCCCTTTTGACCGGGGGGAAGTGAGACTTCATTGTAGTGCAGATTTCCTTTGCAAGCTTGCTTGGTTGGCCAAAAAGGGCGTATGCGTTTTTTCCTGAATATATTCAGGAAAAAACGCATACGCCCTTTTTGGCCAAGTGCATCATTGTGGACGTTCTGCCTCTTTTCCTATGCTTTCAATGCAATTCCAGTCTACCTCCTGAAATCGGTTTCCTGCAATTCTGCCCCGCTTTCAAGTCCTCTTGGCAGCCTTACTTCAGTCTATTTTTGGACGATAGCTGTCATTTATAACTCTGCAGGTTTGTGAATTACAGTGCCCCTGAGCTCCTTTCTTCAACTCGCTTTCTTGTGACCTGGCTGCAACACCGCAGGATGGCTTCAGGCCCTAATCTGGTTCCGGCACGGCACGCTGAGCCTTTGGTTATTTCCTCTTCCTGGTGGGAAATGAGAGTTAAATTTGCCCGTCCAGACACCTCCAGCTAGTCTCTCATTGGTTCTCGCTATTCCTGTTCATCTTCCGCAGAAATTGCAAACTGGGCCAAACAGGAGGTTAAAGGCGCTGACTCTCCAAGTGGGTAGAGTGTCAGTAAAGCGTCTGGAATGTTGCACCCGAGTACCAGGGGAGGAAAACTGAGACATATTTGAACACGTCTCCCGTTCACATGGTTGATCATACTTGGGTTCCACATGCATGTTTTAGCTGAAGGAAGAATACCTTAAACCTGGAGAGTTAAGACCCGTGTAATGGGTACCATGCAATATGACTTCAAAGGGTCTTCATTTGCTCACCGAACCTCTCCAATCCTATCACTGCTGCGTTTATGCCCCTGTACACATGCTTGATTCTCTTTCGGAGACATAGCAATCCATAGGTTTTAAGATACTTACTAGTCAGGTACATTCTTAGGCGTTTAATATGCGGTGTTGAGTCCATTTCGTTGAGCAAGGAGTAGCTCTTGTCTATTCCATATTTGGCTTAAGGAACTTTATCTGTGCTCATTTCAATCTCTGGTTTTATGCAGCACCCCAACTCACCTTTACCCTTAAGCAAGCATAAGTTGGTTTTCTAAATTTGAGACCCTGTTCTGTTCTGTAATTCAGTTCCTGTGTAGCCAAGTTTACATTCCGTGTATTACTGATATCTTATGATGTTTCTTTTTCTGTGTGACTTATTTCAGTTAGAATCATCATACCTGAATCCACTCATTGTGCTGCTAAGGGCCTGATGACATAGATTTCATTGCTGAGTGATATTGCTTTGTAAGTAAATACCACAACTTCTTTATCCATTTTTCACTTTCTGCGATGTTGAACTTGTACTGTAAACGAGGTTCTTGTAAACAGAGCCATTCCAAACTTTGGGGTGGCTGTGTCTTTTTGATTTTAATTTCCCTAAGCTATAGGACCATAAGTGGAAGTGCCCTAGGCTCTGTTGCTTTGTTTTTTTGATGTTTCAGGAAGCACCATACACTTCTCCCGAGTGGTTGTTGGCAATTTACATCCCGCCCATCAGCATAACAAGGCTCCCAGTTCTCCATGGCCTGTCCTGCCTTTCTGGGTTTTACACTTTTTTCAGATGGCCCTTTTGACCGGGGGGAAGTGAGACTTCATTGTAGTGCAGATTTCCTTTGCAAGCTTGCTTGGTTGGCCAAAAAGGGCGTATGCGTTTTTTCCTGAATATATTCAGGAAAAAACGCATACGCCCTTTTTGGCCAAGTGCATCATTGTGGACGTTCTGCCTCTTTTCCTATGCTTTCAATGCAATTCCAGTCTACCTCCTGAAATCGGTTTCCTGCAATTCTGCCCCGCTTTCAAGTCCTCTTGGCAGCCTTACTTCAGTCTATTTTTGGACGATAGCTGTCATTTATAACTCTGCAAGTTTGTGAATTACAGTGCCCCTGAGCTCCTTTCTTCAACTCGCTTTCTTGTGACCTGGCTGCAACACCGCAGGATGGCTTCAGGCCCTAATCTGGTTCCGGCCCGGCATGCTGAGCCTTTGGTTAATTCCTCTTCCTGGTGGGAAATGAGAGTTAAATTTGCCCGTCCAGACACCTCCAGCTAGCCTCTCATTGGTTCTCGCTATTCCTGTTCATCTTCCGCAGAAATTGCAAACTGGGCCAAACAGGAGGTTAAAGGGACTGACTCTCAAAGTCGGGAGAGTGTTAGTAAAGCGTCTGGAATGTTGCACCCGAGTACCAGGGTACGAAAACTGGGACATATTTGAACACGTCTCCCGATCACATGGTTGATCATACTCTAGGTTCCACATGCATGTTTTAGCTGAAGGAAGAATACCTAAAACCTGGGTAGTTGAAACCCGTGGAATGGGTACCATGCAATATGACTTCAAAGGGTCTTCATTTGCTCACGAACCTCTCCAATCCTATCACTGCTGCGTTTATGCCCCTGTACACATGCTTGATTCTCTTTCGGAGACATAGCAATCCATAGGTTTTAAGATACTTACTAGTCAGGTACATTCTTAGGCGTTTAATATGGGGTGTTGAGTTCATTTCATTGAGCAAGGAGTAGCTCTTGTCTATTCCATATTTGGCTTAAGGAACTTTATCTGTGCTCATTTCAATCTCTGGTTTTATGCAGCACCCCAACTCACCTTTACCCTTAAGCAAGCATAAGTTGGTTTTCTAAATTTGAGACCCTGTTCTGTTCTGTAATTCAGTTCCTGTGTAGCCAAGTTTACATTCCGTGTATTACTGATATCTTATGATGTTTCTTTTTCTGTGTGACTTACTTCACTTAGAATCATCATACCTGAATCCACTCATTGTGCTGCTAAGGGCCTGATGACACAGATTTCATTGCTGAGTGATATTGCTTTGTAAGTAAATACCACAACTTCTTTATCCATTTTTCACTTTCTGCGATGTTGAACTTGTACTGTAAACGAGGTTCTTGTAAACAGAGCCGTTCCAAACTTTGGGGTGGCTGTGTCTTTTTGATTTTAATTTCCCTAAGCTATAGGACCATAAGTGGAAGTGCCCTAGGCTCTGTTGCTTTGTTTTTTAGATGTTTCAGGAAACACCATACACTTCTCCCGAGTGGTTGTTGGCAATTTACATCCCGCCCATCAGCATAACAAGGCTCCCAGTTCTCCATGGCCTGTCCTGCCTTTCTGGATTTTACACTTTTTTCAGATGGCCCTTTTGACCGGGGGGAAGTGAGACTTCATTGTAGTGCAGATTTCCTTTGCAAGCTTGCTTGGTTGGCCAAAAAGGGCGTATGCGTTTTTTCCTGAATATATTCAGGAAAAAACGCATACGCCCTTTTTGGCCAAGTGCATCATTGTGGACGTTCTGCCTCTTTTCCTATGCTTTCAATGCAATTCCAGTCTACCTCCTGAAATCGGTTTCCTGCAATTCTGCCCCGCTTTCAAGTCCTCTTGGCAGCCTTACTTCAGTCTATTTTTGGACGATAGCTGTCATTTATAACTCTGCAGGTTTGTGAATTACAGTGCCCCTGAGCTCCTTTCTTCAACTCGCTTTCTTGTGACCTGGCCGCAACACCGCAGGATGGCTTCAGGCCCTAATCTGGTTCCGGCACGGCACGCTGAGCCTCTGGTTATTTCCTCTTCCTGGTGGGAAATGAGAGTTAAATTTGCCCGTCCAGACACCTCCAGCTAGTCTCTCATTGGTTCTCGCTATTCCTGTTCATCTTCCGCAGAAATTGCAAACTGGGCCAAACAGGAGGTTAAAGGCACTGACTCTCCAAGTGGGGAGAGTGTTAGTAAAGCGTCTGGAATGTTGCACCCGAGTACCAGGGGAGGAAAACTGAGACATATGTGAACACGTCTCCCGATCACATGGTTGATCATACTTGGGTTCCACATGCATGTTTTAGCTGAAGGAAGAATACCTAAAACCTGGGTAGTTGAAACCCGTGGAATGGGTA
Organism: Stenella coeruleoalba; assembly: GCF_951394435.1. Lineage (NCBI taxonomy): Eukaryota > Metazoa > Chordata > Mammalia > Artiodactyla > Delphinidae > Stenella > Stenella coeruleoalba. The sequence continues at coordinate 167,256 of NW_027645923.1, forward strand.
CCATGCAATATGACTTCAAAGGGTCTTCATTTGCTCACCGAACCTCTCCAATCCTATCACTGCTGCGTTTATGCCCCTGTACACATGCTTGATTCTCTTTCGGAGACATAGCAATCCATAGGTTTCAAGATACTTACTAGTCAGGTACATTCTTAGGCGTTTAATATGCGGTGTTGAGTCCATTTCTTTGAGCAAGGAGTAGCTCTTGTCTATTCCATATTTGGCTTAAGGAACTTTATCTGTGCTCATTTCAATCTCTGGTTTTATGCAGCACCCCAACTCACCTTTCCCCTTAAGCAAGCATAAGTTGGTTTTCTAAATTTGAGACCCTGTTCTGTTCTGTAATTCAGTTCCTGTGTAGCCAAGTTTACATTCCGTGTATTACTGATATCTTATGATGTTTCTTTTTCTGTGTCACTTATTTCAGTTAGAATCATCATACCTGAATCCACTCATTGTGCTGCTAAGGGCCTGATGACACAGATTTCATTGCTGAGTGATATTGCTTTGTAAGTAAATACCACAACTTTTTTTATCCATTTTTCACTTTCTGCGATGTTGAACTTGTACTGTAAACGAGGTTCTTGTAAACAGAGCCGTTCGAAACTTTGGGGTGGCTGTGTCTTTTTGATTTTAAATTCCCTAAGCTATAGGACCATAAGTGGAAGTGCCCTAGGCTCTGTTGCTTTGTTTTTTAGATGTTTCAGGAAACACCATACACTTCTCCCGATTGTTGGTTGGCAATTTACATCCCGCCCTTCAGCATAACAAGGCTCCCAGTTCTCCATGGCCTGTCCTGCCTTCTGGATTTTACACTTTTTAAAGATGGCCCTTTTGACCGGGGGGAAGTGAGACTTCATTGTAGTGCAGATTTCCTTTGCAAGCTTGCTTGGTTGGCCAAAAAGGGCGTATGCGTTTTTTCCTGAATATATTCAGGAAAAAACGCATACGCCCTTTTTGGCCAAGTGCATCATTGTGGACGTTCTGCCTCTTTTCCTATGCTTTCAATGCAATTCCAGTCTACCTCCTGAAATGGGTTCCCTGCAATTCTGCCCCGCTTTCAAGTCCTCTTGGCAGCCTTACTTCAGTCTATTTTTGGACGATAGCTGTCATTTATAACTCTGCAGGTTTGTGAATTACAGTGCCCCTGAGCTCCTTTCTTCAACTCGCTTTCTTGTGACCTGGCCGCAACACCGCAGGATGGCTTCAGGCCCTAATCTGGTTCCGGCCCGGCATGCTGAGCCTTTGGTTAATTCCTCTTCCTGGTGGGAAATGAGAGTTAAATTTGCCCGTCCAGACACCTGCAGCTAGCCTCTCATTGGTTCTCGCTATTCCTGTTCATCTTCCGCAGAAATTGCAAACTGGGCCAAACAGGACGTTAAAGGCGCTGACTCTCCAAGTGGGGACAGTGTTAGTAAAGCATCTGGAATGTTGCACCCGAGTACCAGGGGAGGAAAACTGAGACATATTTGAACACGTCTCCCGATCACATGGTTGATCATACTCTGGGTTCCACATGCATGTTTTAGCTGAAGGAAGAATACCTTAAACCTGGAGAGTTAAGACCCGTGTAATGGGTACCATGCAATATGACTTCAAAGGGTCTTCATTTGCTCACCGAACCTCTCCAATCCTATCACTGCTGCGTTTATGCCCCTGTACACATGCTTGATTCTCTTTCGGAGACATAGCAATCTATAGGTTTTAAGATACTTACTTGTCAGGTACATTCTTAGGCGTTTAATATGCGGTGTTGAGTCCATTTCGTTGAGCAAGGAGTAGCTCTTGTCTATTCCATATTTGGCTTAAGGAACTTTATCTGTGCTCATTTCAATCTCTGGTTTGATGCAGCAACCCAACTCACCTTTCCCCTTAAGCAAGCATAAGTTGGTTTTCTAAATTTGAGACCCTGTTCTGTTCTGTAATTCAGTTCCTGTGTAGCCAAGTTTACATTCCATGTATTACTGATATCTTATGATGTTTCTTTTTCTGTGTGACTTATTTCAGTTAGAATCATCGTACCTGAATCCACTCATTATGCTGCTACGGGCCTGATGACATAGATTTCATTGCTGAGTGATACTGCATTGTACGTAAGTACCACAAGTTCTTTATCCATTTTTCACTGTCTGTGATATTGAACTTGTACGGTAAACGAGGTTCTTGTAAACAGAGGCGTCCCAAACTTTGGGGTGGCTGTGTCTTTTTGATTTTAATTTCCCTAAGCTATAGGACCATAAGTGGCAGTGCCCTAGGCTCTGTTGCTTTGTTTTTTAGATGTTTCAGGAAACACCATACACTTCTCCTGAGTGTCTGTTGGCAATTTACATCCCGCCCATCAGCATAACAAGGCTCCCAGTTCTCCATGGCCTGTCCTGCCTTTCTGGATTTTACACTTTTTTCAGATGGCCCTTTTGACCGGGGGGAAGTGAGACTTCATTGTAGTGCAGATTTCCTTTGCAAGTTTGCTTGGTTGGCCAAAAAGGGCGTATGCGTTTTTTCCTGAATATATTCAGGAGAAAACGCATATGCCCTTTTTGTCCAAGTGCATCATTGTGGACGTTCTGCCTCTTTTCCTATGCTTTCAATGCAATTCCAGTCTACCTCCTGAAATCGGTTTCCTGCAATTCTGCCCCGCTTTCAAGTCCTCTTGGCAGCCTTACTTCAGTCTATTTTTGGACGATAGCTGTCATTTATAACTCTGCAGGTTTGTGAATTACAGTGCCCCTGAGCTCCTTTCTTCAACTCGCTTTCTTGTGACCTGGCCGCAAAACCGCAGGATGTCTTCAGGCCCTAATCTGGTTCCGGCACGGCATGCTGAGCCTTTGGTTAATTCCACTTCCTGGTGGGAAATGAGAGTTAAATTTGCCCGTTCAGACACCTCCAGCTAGTCTCTCATTGGTTCTCGCTATTCCTGTTCATCTTCCGCAGAAATTGCAAACTGGGCCAAACAGGAGGTTAAAGGGACTGACTCTCCAAGTCGGGAGAGTGTTAGTAAAGCGTCTGGAATGTTGCACCCGAGTACCAGGGTACGAAAACTGAGACATATTTGAACACGTCTCCCGATCACATGGTGGATCATACTCTAGGTTCCACATGCATGTTTTAGCTGAAGGAAGAATACCTTAAACCTGGGTAGGTGAAACCCGTGTAATGGGTACCATGCAATATGACTTCAAAGGGTCTTCATTTACTCACCGAACCTCTCCAATCCTATCACTGCTGCGTTTATGCCCCTGTACACATGCTTGATTCTCTTTCGGAGACATAACAATCCATAGGTTTTAAGATACTTACTAGTCAGGGACATTCTTAGGCGTTTAATATGCGGTGTTGAGTCCATTTCGTTGAGCAAGGAGTAGCTCTTGTCTATTCCATATTTGGCTTAAGGAACTTTATCTGTGCTCATTTCAATCTCTGGTTTTATGCAGCACCCCAACTCACCTTTACCCTTAAGCAAGCATAAGTTGGTTTTCTGAATTTGAGACCCTGTTCTGTTCTGTAATTCAGTTCCTGTGTAGCCAAGTTTCCATTCCGTGTATTACTGATATCTTATGATGTTTCTTTTTCTGTGTGACTTATTTCAGTTAGAATCATCATACCTGAATCCACTCATTGTGCTGCTAAGGGCCTGATGACATAGATTTCATTGCTGAGTGATATTGCTTTGTAAGTGAATACCACAACTTCTTTATCCATTTTTCACTTTCTGCAATGTTGAACTTGTACTGTAAACGAGGATCTTGTAAACAGAGCCGTTCCAAACTTTGGGGTGGCTGTGTCTTTTTGATTTTAATTTCCCTAAGCTATAGGACCATAAGTGGAAGTGCCCTAGGCTCTGTTGCTTTGTTTTTTAGATGTTTCAGGAAACACCATACACTTCTCCCAAGTGTCTGTTGGCAATTTACATCCCGCCCATCAGCATAACAAGGCTCCCAGTTCTCCATGGCCTGTCCTGCCTTTCTGGATTTTACACTTTTTTCAGATGGCCCTTTTGCCCGGGGGGAAGTGAGACTTCATTGTAGTGCAGATTTCCTTTGCAAGCTTGCTTGGTTGGCCAAAAAGGGCGTATGCGTTTTTTCCTGAATATATTCAGGAAAAAACGCATACGCCCTTTTTGGCCAAGTGCATCATTGTAGACGTTCTGCCTCTTTTCCTATGCTTTCAATGCAATTCCAGTCTACCTCCTGAAATCGGTTTCCTGCAATTCTGCCCCGCTTTCAAGTCCTCTTGGCAGCCTTACTTCAGTCTATTTTTGGACGATAGCTGTCATTTATAACTCTGCAGGTTTGTGAATTACAGTGCCCCTGAGCTCCTTTCTTCAACTCGCTTTCTTGTGACCTGGCCGCAACACTGCAGGATGTCTTCAGGCCCTAATCTGGTTCTAGCACGGCAAGCTGAGCCTTTGGTTAATTCCTCTTCCTGGTGGGAAATGAGAGTTAAATTTGCCCGTCCAGACACCTCCAGCTAGTCTCTCATTGGTTCTCGCTATTCCTGTTCATCTTCCGCAGAAATTGCAAACTGGGCCAAACAGGAGGTTAAAGGCGCTGACTCTCCAAGTGGGGAGGGTGTTAGTAAAGCGTCTGGAATGTTGCACCCGAGTACCAGGGGAGGAAAACTGAGACATATTTTAACACGTCTCCCGATCACATGGTTGATCATACTCTGGGTTCCACATGCATGTTTTAGCTGAAGGAAGAATACCTAAAACCTGGGTAGTTGAAACCCGTGGAATGGGTACCATGCAATATGACTTCAAAGGGTCTTCATTTGCTCACGAACCTCTCCAATCCTATCACTGCTGCGTTTATGCCCCTGTACACATGCTTGATTCTCTTTCGGAGACATAGCAATCCATAGGTTTTAAGATACTTACTAGTCAGGTACATTCTTAGGCGTTTAATATGCGGTGTTGAGTCCATTTCGCTGAGCAAGGAGTAGCTCTTGTCTATTCCATATTTGGCTTAAGGAACTTTATCTGTGCTCATTTCAATCTCTGGTTTTATGCAGCACCCCAACTCACCTTTCCCCTTAAGCAAGCATAAGTTGGTTTTCTAAATTTGAGACCCTGTTCTGTTCTGTAATTCAGTTCCTGTGTAGCCAAGTTTACATTCCGTGTATTAGTGATATCTTATGATGTTTCTTTTTCTGTTTGAATTATTTCAGTTAGAATCATCGTACCTGAATCCACTCATGATGCTGCTACGGGCCTGATGACATAGATTTCATTGCTGAGTGATACTGCATTGTACGTAAGTACCACAAGTTCTTTATCCATTTTTCACTTTCTGTGATATTGAACTTGTACGGTAAACGAGGTTCTTGTAAACAGAGGCGTCCCAAACTTTGGAGTGGCTGTGTCTTTTTGATTTTAATTTCCCTAAGCTATAGGACCATAAGTGGAAGTGCCCTAGGCTCTGTTGCTTTGTTTTTTAGATGTTTCAGGAAACACCATACACTTCTCCCGAGTGTCTGTTGGCAATTTACATCCCGCCCATCAGCATAACAAGGCTCCCAGTTCTCCATGGCCTGTCCTGCCTTTCTGGATTTTACACTTTTTTCAGATGGCCCTTTTGACCGGGGGGAAGTGAGACTTCATTGTAGTGCAGATTTCCTTTGCAAGCTTGCTTGGTTGGCCAAAAAGGGCGTATGCGGTTTTTCCTGAATATATTCAGGAAAAAACGCATACGCCCTTTTTGGCCAAGTGCATCATTGTGGACGTTCTGCCTCTTTTCCTATGCTTTCAATGCAATTCCAGTCTACCTCCTGAAATCGGTTTCCTGCAATTCTGCCCCGCTTTCAAGTCCTCTTGGCAGCCTTACTTCAGTCTATTTTTGGACGATAGCTGTCATTTATAACTCTGCAGGTTTGTGAATTACAGTGCCCCTGAGCTCCTTTCTTCAACTCGCTTTCTTTTGAGCTGGCCGCAACACCGCTTGATGTCTTCAGGCCCTAATCTGGTTCCGGCACGGCACGCTGAGCCTTTGGTTAATTCCTCTTCCTGGTGGGAAATGAGAGTTAAATTTGCCCGTCCAGACACCTCCAGCTAGCCTCTCATTGGTTCTCGCTATTCCTGTTCATCTTCCGCAGAAATTGCAAACTGGGCCAAACAGGAGGTTAAAGGGACTGACTCTCCAAGTCGGGAGAGTGTTAGTAAAGCGTCTGGAATGTTGCACCCGAGTACCAGGGTACGAAAACTGGGACATATTTGAACACGTCTCCCGATCACATGGTTGATCATACTCTAGGTTCCACATGCATGTTTTAGCTGAAGGAAGAATACCTAAAACCTGGGTAGTTGAAACCCGTGGAATGGGTACCATGCAATATGACTTCAAAGGGGCTTCATTTGCTCACGAACCTCTCCAATCCTATCACTGCTGCGTTTATGCCCCTGTACACATGCTTGATTCTCTTTCGGAGACATAGCAATCCATAGGTTTTAAGATACTTACTAGTCAGGTACATTCTTAGGCGTTTAATATGGGGTGTTGAGTTCATTTCGTTGAGCAAGGAGTAGCTCTTGTCTATTCCATATTTGGCTTAAGGAACTTTATCTGTGCTCATTTCAATCTCTGGTTTTATGCAGCACCCCAACTCACCTTTACCCTTAAGCAAGCATAAGTTGGTTTTCTAAATTTGAGACCCTGTTCTGTTCTGTAATTCAGTTCCTGTGTAGCCAAGTTTACATTCCGTGTATTACTGATATCTTATGATGTTTCTTTTTCTGTGTGACTTATTTCAGTTAGAATCATCATACCTGAATCCACTCATTGTGCTGCTAAGGGCCTGATGACACAGATTTCATTGTTGAGTGATATTGCTTTGTAAGTAAATACCACAACTTCTTTATCCATTTTTCACTTTCTGCGATGTTGAACTTGTACTGTAAACGAGGTTCTTGTAAACAGAGCCGTTCCAAACTTTGGGGTGGCTGTGTCTTTTTGATTTTAATTTCCCTAAGCTATAGGACCATAAGTGGCAGTGCCCTAGGCTCTGTTGCTTTGTTTTTTAGATGTTTCAGGAAACACCATACACTTCTCCCGAGTGTCTGTTGGCAATTTACATCCCGCCCATCAGCATAACAAGGCTCCCAGTTCTCCATGGCCTGTCCTGCCTTTCTGGATTTTACACTTTTTTCAGATGGCCCTTTTGACCGGGGGGAAGTGAGACTTCATTGTAGTGCAGATTTCCTTTGCAAGCTTGCTTGGTTGGCCAAAAAGGGCGTATGCGGTTTTTCCTGAATATATTCAGGAAAAAACGCATACGCCCTTTTTGGCCAAGTGCATCATTGTGGACGTTCTGCCTCTTTTCCTATGCTTTCAATGCAATTCCAGTCTACCTCCTGAAATCGGTTTCCTGCAATTCTGCCCCGCTTTCAAGTCCTCTTGGCAGCCTTACTTCAGTCTATTTTTGGACGATAGCTGTCATTTATAACTCTGCAGGTTTGTGAATTACAGTGCCCCTGAGCTCCTTTCTTCAACTCGCTTTCTTTTGAGCTGGCCGCAACACCGCTTGATGTCTTCAGGCCCTAATCTGGTTCCGGCACGGCACGCTGAGCCTTTGGTTAATTCCTCTTCCTGGTGGGAAATGAGAGTTAAATTTGCCCGTCCAGACACCTCCAGCTAGCCTCTCATTGGTTCTCGCTATTCCTGTTCATCTTCCGCAGAAATTGCAAACTGTGCCAAACAGGAGGTTAAAGGCGGTGACTCTCCAAATGGGGAGAGTGTTAGTAAAGCGTCTGGAATGTTGCACCCGAGTACCAGGGGAGGAAAACTGAGACATATTTGAACACGTCTCCCAATCACATGGTTGATCATACTCTGGGTTCCACATGCATGTTTTAGCTGAAGAAAGAATACCTTAAACCTGGGTAGTTGAAACCCGTTGAATGGGTACCATGCAGTAAGACTTCAAAGGGTCTTCATTTGCTCACCGAACCTCTCCAATCCTATCACTGCTGCGTTTATGCCCCTGTACACATGCTTGATTCTCTTTCGGAGACATAGCAATCCATAGGTTTTAAGATACTTACTAGTCAGGTACATTCTTAGGCGTTTAATATGCGGTGTTGAGTCCATTTCGTTGAGCAAGGAGTAGCTCTTGTCTATTGCATATTTGGCTTAAGGAACTTTATCTGTGCTCATTTCAATCTCTGGTTTTATGCAGCAACCCAACTCACCTTTCCCCTTAAGCAAGCATAAGTTGGTTTTCTAAATTTGAGAACCTGTTCTGTTTTGGAATTCAGTTCCTGTGTAGCCAAGTTTACATAGCGTGTATTAGTGATATCTTATGATGTTTCTTTTTCTGTGTGACTTATTTCAGTTAGAATCATCGTACCTGAAACTACTCATTATGCTGCTACGGGCCTGATGACATAGATTTCATTGCTGAGTGATACTGCATTGTACGTAAGTACCACAAGTTCTTTATCCATTTTTCACTTTCTGTGATATTGAACTTGTACGGTAAACGAGGTTGTTGTAAACAGAGGCGTCCCAAACTTTGGGGTGGCTGTGTCTTTTTGATTTTAATTTCCCTAAGCTATAGGACCATAAGTGGAAGTGCTCTAGGCTCTGTTGCTTTGTTTTTTAGATGTTTCAGGAAACACCATACACTTCTCCCGAGTGTCTGTTGGCAATTTACATCCCGCCCATCAGAATAACAAGGCTCCCAGTTCTCCATGGCCTGTCCTGCCTTTCTGGATTTTACACTTTTTTCAGATGGCCCTTTTGACCGGGGGGAAGTGAGACTTCATTGTAGTGCAGATTTCCTTTGCAAGCTTGCTTGGTTGGCCAAAAAGGGCGTATGCGTTTTTTCCTGAATATATTCAGGAAAAAACGCATACGCCCTTTTTGGCCAAGTGCATCATTGTGGACGTTCTGCCTCTTTTCCTATGCTTTCAATGCAATTCCAGTCTACCTCCTGAAATCGGTTTCCTGCAATTCTGCCCCGCTTTCAAGTCCTCTTGGCAGCCTTACTTCAGTCTATTTTTGGACGATAGCTGTCATTTATAACTCTGCAGGTTTGTGAATTACAGTGCCCCTGAGCTCCTTTCTTCAACTCGCTTTCTTGTGACCTGGCCGCAACACCGCAGGATGGCTTCAGGCCCTAATCTGGTTCCGGCCCGGCATGCTGAGCGTTTGGTTAATTCCTCTTCCTGGTGGGAAATGAGAGTTAAATTTGCCCGTCCAGACACCTCCAGCTAGTCTCTCATTGGTTCTCGCTATTCCTGTTCATCTTCCGCAGAAATTGAAAACTGGGCCAAACAGCAGGTTAAAGGCGCTGACTCTCCAAGTGGGGAGAGTGTTAGTAAAGCGTCTGGAATGTTGCACCCGAGTACCAGGGGAGGAAAACTGAGACATATTTGAACACGTCTCCCGATCACATGGTTGATCATACTCTGGGTTCCACATGCATGTTTTAGCTGAAGGAAGAATACCTAAAACCTGGGTAGTTGAAACCCGTGGAATGGGTACCATGCAATATGACTTCAAAGGGTCTTCATTTGCTCACGAACCTCTCCAATCCTATCACTGCTGCGTTTATGCCCCTGTACACATGCTTGATTCTGTTTCGGAGACATAGCAATCCATAGGTTTTAAGATACTTACTAGTCAGGTACATTCTTAGGCGTTTAATATGCGGTGTTGAGTCCATTTCGCTGAGCAAGGAGTAGCTCTTGTCTATTCCATATTTGGCTTAAGGAACTTTATCTGTGCTCATTTCAATCTCTGGTTTTATGCAGCACCCCAACTCACCTTTCCCCTTAAGCAAGCATAAGTTGGTTTTCTAAATTTGAGACCCTGTTCTGTTCTGTAATTCAGTTCCTGTGTAGCCAAGTTTACATTCCGTGTATTAGTGATATCTTATGATGTTTCTTTTTCTGTGTGACTTATTTCAGTTAGAATCATCGTACCTGAATCCACTCATGATGCTGCTACGGGCCTGATGACATAGATTTCATTGCTCAGTGATACTGCATTGTACGTAAGTACCACAAGTTCTTTATCCATTTTTCACTTTCTGTGATATTGAACTTGTACGGTAAACGAGGTTCTTGTAAACAGAGGCGTCCCAAACTTTGGAGTGGCTGTGTCTTTTTGATTTTAATTTCCCTAAGCTATAGGACCATAAGTGGAAGTGCCCTAGGCTCTGTTGCTTTGTTTTTTAGATGGTTCAGGAAACACCATACACTTCTCCCGAGTGTCTGTTGGCAATTTACATCCCGCCCATCAGCATAACAAGGCTCCCAGTTCTCCATGGCCTGTCCTGCCTTTCTGGATTTTACACTTTTTTCAGATGGCCCTTTTGACCGGGGGGAAGTGAGACTTCATTGTAGTGCAGATTTCCTTTGCAAGTTTGCTTGGTTGGCCAAAAAGGGCGTATGCGTTTTTTCCTGAATATATTCAGGAAAAAATGCATACGCCCTTTTTGGCCAAGTGCATCATTGTGGACGTTCTGCCTCTTTTCCTATGCTTTCAATGCAATTCCAGTCTACCTCCTGAAATCGGTTTCCTGCAATTCTGCCCCGCTTTCAAGTCCTCTTGGCAGCCTTACTTCAGTCTATTTTTGGACGATAGCTGTCATTTATAACTCTGCAGGTTTGTGAATTACAGTGCCCCTGAGCTCCTTTCTTCAACTCGCTTTCTTGTGACCTGGCCGCAACACCGCAGGATGGCTTCAGGCCCTAATCTGGTTCCGGCCCGGCATGCTGAGCGTTTGGTTAATTCCTCTTCCTGGTGGGAAATGAGAGTTAAATTTGCCCGTCCAGACACCTCCAGCTAGCCTCTCATTGGTTCTCGCTATTCCTGTTCATCTTCCACAGAAATTGCAAACTGGGCCAAACAGGAGGTTAAAGGGACTGACTCTCCAAGTCGGGAGAGTGTTAGTAAAGCGTCTGGAATGTTGCACCCGAGTACCAGGGGAGGAAAACTGAGATATATTTGAACACGTCTCCCGTTCACATGGTTGATCATACTCTGGGTTCCACATGCATGTTTTAGCTGAAGGAAGAATACCTTAAACCTGGAGAGTTGAGACCCGTGTAATGGGTACCATGCAATATGACTTCAAAGGGTCTTCATATGCTCACCGAACCTCTCCAATCCTATCACTGCTGCGTTTATGCCCCTGTACACATGCTTGATTCTCTTTCGGAGACATAGCAATCCATAGGTTTTAAGATACTTACTAGTCAGGTACATTCTTAGGCGTTTAATATGCGGTGTTGAGTCCATTTCGTTGAGCAAGGAGTAGCTCTTGTCTATTCCATATTTGGCTTAAGGAACTTTATCTGTGCTCATTTCAATCTCTGGTTTTATGCAGCACCCCAACTCACCTTTCCCCTTAAGCAAGCATAAGTTCGTTTTCTAAATTTGAGACCCTGTTCTGTTCTGTAATTCAGTTCCTGTGTAGCCAAGTTTCCATTCCGTGTATTACTGATATCTTATGATGTTTCTTTTTCTGTGTGACTTATATCAGTTAGAATCATCATACCTGAATCCACTCATTGTGCTGCTAAGGGCCTGATGACATAGATTTCATTGCTGAGTGATATTGCTTTGTAAGTAAATACCACAACTTCTTTATCCATTTTTCACTTTCTGCCATGTTGTACTTGTACTGTAAACGAGGTTCTTGTAAACAGAGGCGTCCCAAACTTTGGGGTGGCTGTGTCTTTTTGATTTTAATTTCCCTAAGCTATAGGACCATAAGTGGCAGTGCCCTAGGCTCTGTTGCTTTGTTTTTTAGATGTTTCAGGAAACACCATACACTTCTCCTGAGTGTCTGTTGGTAATTTACATCCCACCCATCAGCATAACAAGGCTCCCAGTTCTCCATGGCCTGTCCTGCCTTTCTGGATTTTACACTTTTTTCAGATGTCCCTTTTGACCGGGGGGAAGTGAGACTTCATTGTAGTGCAGATTTCCTTTGCAAGCTTGCTTGGTTGGCCAAAAAGGGCGTATGCGTTTTTTCCTGAATATATTCAGGAAAAAACGCATACGCCCTTTTTGGCCAAGTGCATCATTGTGGACGTTCTGCCTCTTTTCCTATGCTTTCAATGCAATTCCAGTCTACCTCCTGAAATCGGTTTCCTGCAATTCTGCCCCGCTTTCAAGTCCTCTTGGCAGCCTTACTTCAGTCTATTTTTGGACGATAGCTGTCATTTATAACTCTGCAGGTTTGTGAATTACAGTGCCCCTGAGCTCCTTTCTTCAACTCGCTTTCTTTTGAGCTGGCCGCAACACCGCAGGATGTCTTCAGGCCCTAATCTGGTTCCGGCACGGCACGCTGAGCCTTTGGATAATTCCTCTTCCTGGTGGGAAATGAGAGTTAAATTTGCCCGTCCAGACACCTCCAGCTAGCCTCTCATTGGTTCTCGCTATTCCTGTTCATCTTCCGCAGAAATTGAAAACTGGGCCAAACAGGAGGTTAAAGGGACTGACTCTCCAAGTCGGGAGAGTGTTAGTAAAGCGTCTGGAATGTTGCACCCGAGTACCAGGGTACGAAAACTGGGACATATTTGAACACGTCTCCCGATCACATGGTTGATCATACTCTAGGTTCCACATGCATGTTTTAGCTGAAGGAAGAATACCTAAAACCTGGGTAGTTGAAACCCGTGGAATGGGTACCATGCAATATGACTTCAAAGGGTCTTTATTTGCTCACGAACCTCTCCAATCCTATCACTGCTGCGTTTTTGCCCCTGTACACATGCTTGATTCTCTTTCGGAGACATAGCAATCCATAGGTTTTAAGATACTTAGTAGTCAGGTACATTCTTAGGCGTTTAATATGGGATGTTGAGTTCATTTCGTTGAGCAAGGAGTAGCTCTTGTCTATTCCATATTTGGCTTAAGGAACTTTATCTGTGCTCATTTCAATCTCTGGTTTTATGCAGCACCCCAACTCACCTTTACCCTTAAGCAAGCATAAGTTGGTTTTCTAAATTAGAGACCCTGTTCTATTCTGTAATTCAGTTCCTGTGTAGCCAAGTTTACATTCCGTGTATTACTGATATCTTATGATGTTTCTTTTTCTGTGTGACTTATTTCAGTTAGAATCATCATACCTGAATCCACTCATTGTGCTGCTAAGGGCCTGATGACACAGATTTCATTGCTGAGTTATATTGCTTTGTAAGTAAATACCACAACTTCTTTACCCATTTTTCACTTTCTGCGATGTTGAACTTGTACTGTAAACGAGGTTCTTGTAAACAGAGCCGTTCCAAACTTTGGGGTGGCTGTGTCTTTTTGATTTTAATTTCCCTAAGCTATAGGACCATAAGTGGAAGTGCCCTAGGTTCTGTTGCTTTGTTCTTTAGATGTTTCAGGAAACACCATACACTTCTCCCGAGTGGTTGTTGGCAATTTACATCCCGCCCATCAGCATAACAAGGCTCCCAGTTCTCCATGGCCTGTCCTGCCTTTCTGGATTTTACACTTTTTTCAGATGGCCCTTTTGACCGGGGGGAAGTGAGACTTCATTGTAGTGCAGATTTCCTTTGCAAGCTTGCTTGGTTGGCCAAAAAGGGCGTATGCGTTTTTTCCTGAATATATTCAGGAAAAAACGCATACGCCCTTTTTGGCCAAGTGCATCATTGTGGACGTTCTGCCTCTTTTCCTATGCTTTCAATGCAATTCCAGTCTACCTCCTGAAATCGGTTTCCTGCAATTCTGCCCCGCTTTCAAGTCCTCTTGGCAGCCTTACTTCAGTCTATTTTTGGACGATAGCTGTCATTTATAACTCTGCAGGTTTGTGAATTACAGTGCCCCTGAGCTCCTTTCTTCAACTCGCTTTCTTGTGACCTGGCCGCAACACCGCAGCATGGCTTTAGGCCCTAATCTGGTTCCGGCACGGCACGCTGAGCCTTTGGTTATTTCCTCTTCCTGGTGGGAAATGAGAGTTAAATTTGCCCGTCCAGACACCTCCAGCTAGCCTCTCATTGGTTCTCGCTATTCCTGTTCATCTTCCGCAGAAATTGCAAACTGTGCCAAACAGGAGGTTAAAGGCGCTGACTCTCCAAGTGGGGAGAGTGTTAGTAAAGCGTCTGGAATGTTGCACCCGAGTACCAGGGGAGGAAAACTGAGACATATTTGAACACGTCTCCCAATCACATGGTTGATCATACTCTGGGTTCCACATGCATGTTTTAGCTGAAGGAAGAATACCTTAAACCTGGGTAGTTGAAACCCGTGGAATGGGTACCATGCAATAAGACTTCAAAGGGTCTTCATTTGCTCACCGAACCTCTCCAATCCTATCACTGCTGCGTTTATGCCCCTGTACACATGCTTGATTCTCTTTCGGAGACATAGCAATCCATAGGTTTTAAGATACTTACTAGTCAGGTACATTCTTAGGCGTTTAATATGCGGTGTTGAGTCCATTTCGTTGAGCAAGGAGTAGCTCTTGTCTATTCCATATTTGGCTTAAGGAACTTTATCTGTGCTCATTTCAATCTCTGGTTTTATGCAGCAACCCAACTCACCTTTCCCCTTAAGCAAGCATAAGTTGGTTTTCTAAATTTGAGAACCTGTTCTGTTTTGGAATTCAGTTCCTGTGTAGCCAAGTTTACATAGCGTGTATTAGTGATATCTTATGATGTTTCTTTTTCTGTGTGACTTATTTCAGTTAGAATCATCGTACCTGAAACTACTCATTATGCTGCTACGGGCCTGATGACATAGATTTCATTGCTGAGTGATACTGCATTGTACGTAAGTACCACAAGTTCTTTATCCATTTTTCACTTTCTGTGATATTGAACTTGTACGGTAAACGAGGTTCTTGTAAACAGAGGCGTCCCAAACATTGGGGTGGCTGTGTCTTTTTGATTTTAATTTCCCTAAACTATAGGACCATAAGTGGAAGTGCTCTAGGCTCTGTTGCTTTGTTTTTTAGATGTTTCAGGAAACACCATACACTTCTCCCGAGTGTCTGTTGGCAATTTACATCCCGCCCATCAGCATAACAAGGCTCCCAGTTCTCCATGGCTTGTCCTGCCTTTCTGGATTTTACACTTTTTTCAGATGGCCCTTTTGACCGGGGGGAAGTGAGACTTCATTGTAGTGCAGATTTCCTTTGCAAGCTTGCTTGGTTGGCCAAAAAGGGCGTATGCGTTTTTTCCTGAATATATTCAGGAAAAAACGCATACGCCCTTTTTGGCCAAGTGCATCATTGTGGACGTTCTGCCTCTTTTCCTATGCTTTCAATGCAATTCCAGTCTACCTCCTGAAATCGGTTTCCTGCAATTCTGCCCCGCTTTCAAGTCCTCTTGGCAGCCTTACTTCAGTCTATTTTTGGACGATAGCTGTCATTTATAACTCTGCAGGTTTGTGAATTACAGTGCCCCTGAGCTCCTTTCTTCAGCTCGCTTTCTTTTGAGCTGGCCGCAACACCGCTGGATGTCTTCAGGCCCTAATCTGGTTCCGGCACGGCACGCTGAGCCTTTGGTTAATTCCTCTTCCTGGTGGGAAATGAGAGTTAAATTTGCCCGTCCAGACACCTCCAGCTAGCCTCTCATTGGTTCTCGCTATTGCTGTTCATCTTCCGCAGAAATTGCAAACTGGGCCAAACAGGAGGTTAAAGGAACTGACTCTCCAAGTCGGGAGAGTGTTAGTAAAGCGTCTGGAATGTTGCACCCGAGTACCAGGGTACGAAAACTGAGACATATTTGAACACGTCTCCCGATCACATGGTTGATCATACTCTAGGTTCCACATGCATGTTTTAGCTGAAGGAAGAATACCTAAAACCTGGGTAGTTGAAACCCGTGGAATGGGTACCATGCAATATGACTTCAAAGGGTCTTCATTTGCTCACGAACCTCTCCAATCCTATCACTGCTGCGTTTATGCCCCTGTACACATGCTTGATTCTCTTTCGGAGACATAGCAATCCATAGGTTTTAAGATACTTACTAGTCAGGTACATTCTTAGGCGTTTAATATGGGGTGTTGAGTTCATTTCGTTGAGCAAGGAGTAGCTCTTGTCTATTCCATATTTGGCTTAAGGAACTTTATCTGTGCTCATTTCAATCTCTGGTTTTATGCAGCACCCCAACTCACCTTTACCCTTAAGCAAGCATAACTTGGTTTTCTAAATTTGAGACCCTGTTCTGTTCTGTAATTCAGTTCCTGTGTAGCCAAGTTTACATTCCGTGTATTACTGATATCTTATGATGTTTCTTTTTCTGTGTGACTTATTTCAGTTAGAATCATCATACCTGAATCCACTCATTGTGCTGCTAAGGGCCTGATGACACAGATTTCATTGCTGAGTGATATTGCTTTGTAAGTAAATACCACAACTTCTTTACCCATTTTTCACTTTCTGCGATGTTGAACTTGTACTGTAAACGAGGTTCTTGTAAACAGAGCCGTTCCAAACTTTGGGGTGGCTGTGTCTTTTTGATTTTAATTTCCCTAAGCTATAGGACCATAAGTGGAAGTGCCCTAGGTTCTGTTGCTTTGTTTTTTAGATGTTTCAGGAAACACCATACACTTCTCCCGAGTGGTTGTTGGCAATTTACATCCCGCCCATCAGCATAACAAGGCTCCCAGTTCTCCATGGCCTGTCCTGCCTTTCTGGATTTTACACTTTTTTCAGATGGCCCTTTTGACCGGGGGGAAGTGAGACTTCATTGTAGTGCAGATTTCCTTTGCAAGCTTGCTTGGTTGGCCAAAAAGGGCGTATGCGTTTTTTACTGAATATATTCAGGAAAAAACGTATACGCACTTTTTGGCCAAGTGCATCATTGTGGACGTTCTGCCTCTTTTCCTATGCTTTCAATGCAATTCCAGTCTACCTCCTGAAATCGGTTTCCTGCAATTCTGCCCCGCTTTCAAGTCCTCTTGGCAGCCTTACTTCAGTCTATTTTTGGACGATAGCTGTCATTTATAACTCTGCAGGTTTGTGAATTACAGTGCCCCTGAGCTCCTTTCTTCAACTCGCTTTCTTGTGACCTGGCCGCAACACCGCAGCATGGCTTCAGGCCCTAATCTGGTTCCGGCACGGCACGCTGAGCCTTTGGTTATTTCCTCTTCCTGGTGGGAAATGAGAGTTAAATTTGCCCGTCCAGACACCTCCAGCTAGCCTCTCATTGGTTCTCGCTATTCCTGTTCATCTTCCACAGAAATTGCAAACTGTGCCAAACAGGAGGTTAAAGGCGCTGACTCTCCAAGTGGGGAGAGTGTTAGTAAAGCGTCTGGAATGTTGCACCCGAGTACCAGGGGAGGAAAACTGAGACATATTTGAACACGTCTCCCAATCACATGGTTGATCATACTCTGGGATCCACATGCATGTTTTAGCTGAAGGAAGAATACCTTAAACCTGGGTAGTTGAAACCCGTGGAATGGGTACCATGCAATAAGACTTCAAAGGGTCTTCATTTGCTCACCGAACCTCTCCAATCCTATCACTGCTGCGTTTATGCCCCTGTACACATGCTTGATTCTCTTTCGGAGACATAGCAATCCATAGGTTTTAAGATACTTACTAGTCAGGTACATTCTTAGGCGTTTAATATGCGGTGTTGAGTCCATTTCGTTGAGCAAGGAGTAGCTCTTGTCTATTCCATATTTGGCTTAAGGAACTTTATCTGTGCTCATTTCAATCTCTGGTTTTATGCAGCAACCCAACTCACCTTTCCTCTTAAGCAAGCATAAGTTGGTTTTCTAAATTTGAGAACCTGTTCTGTTTTGGAATTCAGTTCCTGTGTAGCCAAGTTTACATTCCGTGTATTAGTGATATTTTATGATGTTTCTTTTTCTGTGTGACTTATTTCAGTTAGAATCATCGTACCTGAAACTACTCATTATGCTGCTACGGGCCTGATGACATAGATTTCATTGCTGAGTGATACTGCATTGTACGTAAGTACCACAAGTTCTTTATCCATTTTTCACTTTCTGTGATATTGAACTTGTACGGTAAACGAGGTTCTTGTAAACAGAGGCGTCCCAAACTTTGGGGTGGCTGTGTCTTTTTGATTTTAATTTCCCTAAGCTATAGGACCATAAGTGGAAGTGCTCTAGGCTCTGTTGCTTTGTTTTTTAGATGTTTCAGGAAACACCATACACTTCTCCCGAGTGTCTGTTGGCAATTTACATCCCGCCCATCAGCATAACAAGGCTCCCAGTTCTCCATGGCCTGTCCTGCCTTTCTGGATTTTACACTTTTTTCAGATGGCCCTTTTGACCGGGGGGAAGTGAGACTTCATTGTAGTGCAGATTTCCTTTGCAAGCTTGCTTGGTTGGCCAAATAGGGCGTATGCGTTTTTTCCTGAATATATTCAGGAAAAAACGCATACGCCCTTTTTGGCCAAGTGCATCATTGTGGACGTTCTGCCTCTTTTCCTATGCTTTCAATGCAATTCCAGTCTACCTCCTGAAATCGGTTTCCTGCAATTCTGCCCCGCTTTCAAGTCCTCTTGGCAGCCTTACTTCAGTATATTTTTGGACGATAGCTGTCATTTATAACTCTGCAGGTTTGTGAATTACAGTGCCCCTGAGCTCCTTTCTTCAACTCGCTTTCTTGTGACCTGGCCGCAACACCGCAGGATGGCTTCAGGCCCTAATCTGGTTCTGGCACGGCACGCTGAGCCTTTGGTTAATTCCTCTTCCTGGTGGGAAATGAGAGTTAAATTTGCCCATCCAGACACCTCCAGCTAGTCTCTCATTGGTTCTCGCTATTCCTGTTCATCTTCCACAGAAACTACAAACTGGGCCAAACAGGAGGTTAAAGGGACTGACTCTCCAAGTGGGGAGAGTGTTAGTAAAGCGTCTGGAATGTTGCACCCGAGTACCAGGGTACGAAAACTGAGACATATTTGAACACGTCTCCCGATCACATGGTTGATCATACTCTAGGTTCCACATGCATGTTTTAGCTGAAGGAAGAATACCTTAAACCTGGGTAGTTGAAACCCGTGGAATGGGTACCATGCAATATGACTTCAAAGGGTCTTCATTTGCTCACGAACCTCTCCAATCCTATCACTGCTGCGTTTATGCCCCTGTACACATGCTTGATTCTCTTTCGGAGACATAGCAATCCATAGGTTTTAAGATATTTACTAGTCAGGTACATTCTTAGGCGTTTAATATGCGGTGTTGAGTCCATTTCGTTGAGCAAGGAGTAGCTCTTGTCTATTCCATATTTGGCTTAAGGAACTTTATCTGTGCTCATTTCAATCTCTGGTTTTATGCAGCACCCCAACTCACCTTTCCCCTTAAGCAAGCATAAGTTGGTTTTCTAAATTTGAGACCCTGTTCTGTTCTGTAATTCAGTTCCTGTGTAGCCAAGTTTCCATTCCGTGTATTACTGATATCTTATGATGTTTCTTTTTCTGTGTGACTTATTTCAGTTAGAATCATCATACCTGAATCCACTCATTGTGCTGCTAAGGGCCTGATGACATAGATTTCATTGCTGAGTGATATTGCTTTGTAAGTAAATACCACACCTTCTTTATCCATTTTTCACTTTCTGCGATGTTGAACTTGTACTGTAAACGAGGTTCTTGTAAACAGAGGCGTCCCAAATTTTGGGGTGGCTGTGTCTTTTTGATTTTAATTTCCCTAAGCTATAGGACCATAAGTGGCAGTGCCCTAGGCTCTGTTGCTTTGTTTTTTAGATGTTTCAGGAAACACCATACACTTCTCCTGAGTGTCTGTTGGTAATTTACATCCCGCCCATCAGCATAACAAGGCTCCCAGTTCTCCATGGCCTGTCCTGCCTTTCTGGATTTTACACTTTTTTCAGATGGCCCTTTTGACCGGGTGGAAGTGAGACTTCATTGTAGTGCAGATTTCCTTTGCAAGCTTGCTTGGTTGGCCAAAAAGTGCGTATGCGTTTTTTCCTGAATATATTCAGGAAAAAACGCATACGCCCTTTTTGGCCAAGTGCATCATTGTGGACGTTCTGCCTCTTTTCCTATGCTTTCAATGCAATTCCAGTCTACCTCCTGAAATCGGTTTCCTGCAATTCTGCCCCGCTTTCAAGTCCTCTTGGCAGCCTTACTTCAGTCTATTTTTGGACGATAGCTGTCATTTATAACTCTGCAGGTTTGTGAATTACAGTGCCCCTGAGCTCCTTTCTTCAACTCGCTTTCTTGTGACCTGGCCGCAACACTGCAGGATGTCTTCAGGCCCTAATCTGGTTCTGGCACGGCACGCTGAGCCTTTGGTTAATTCCTCTTCCTGGTGGGAAATGAGAGTTAAATTTGCCCATCCAGACACCTCCAGCTAGTCTCTCATTGGTTCTCGCTATTCCTGTTCATCTTCCACAGAAACTACAAACTGGGCCAAACAGGAGGTTAAAGGGACTGACTCTCCAAGTGGGGAGAGTGTTAGTAAAGCGTCTGGAATGTTGCACCCGAGTACCAGGGTACGAAAACTGAGACATATTTGAACACGTCTCCCGATCACATGGTTGATCATACTCTAGGTTCCACATGCATGTTTTAGCTGAAGGAAGAATACCTTAAACCTGGGTAGTTGAAACCCGTGGAATGGGTACCATGCAATATGACTTCAAAGGGTCTTCATTTGCTCACGAACCTCTCCAATCCTATCACTGCTGCGTTTATGCCCCTGTACACATGCTTGATTCTCTTTCGGAGACATAGCAATCCATAGGTTTTAAGATACTTACTAGTCAGGTACATTCTTAGGCTTTTAATATGCGGTGTTGAGTCCATTTCGTTGAGCAAGGAGTAGCTCTTGTCTATTCCATATTTGGCTTAAGGAACTTTATCTGTGCTCATTTCAATCTCTGGTTTTATGCAGCACCCCAACTCACCTTTCCCCTTAAGCAAGCATAACTTGGTTTTCTAAATTTGAGACCCTGTTCTGTTCTGTAATTCAGTTCCTGTGTAGCCAAGTTTCCATTCCGTGTATTACTGATATCTTATGATGTTTCTTTTTCTGTGTGACTTATTTCAGTTAGAATCATCATACCTGAATCCACTCATTGTGCTGCTAAGGGCCTGATGACATAGATTTCATTGCTGAGTGATATTGCTTTGTAAGTAAATACCACACCTTCTTTATCCATTTTTCACTTTCTGCGATGTTGAACTTGTACTGTAAACGAGGTTCTTGTAAACAGAGGCGTCCCAAACTTTGGGGTGGCTGTGTCTTTTTTATTTTAATTTCCCTAAGCTATAGGACCATAAGTGGCAGTGCCCTAGGCTCTGTTGCTTTGTTTTTTAGATGTTTCAGGAAACACCATACACTTCTCCTGAGTGTCTGTTGGTAATTTACATCCCGCCCATCAGCATAACAAGGCTCCCAGTTCTCCATGGCCTGTCCTGCCTTTCTGGATTTTACACTTTTTTCAGATGGCCCTTTTGACCGGGGGGAAGTGAGACTTCATTGTAGTGCAGATTTCCTTTGCAAGCTTGCTTGGTTGGCCAAAAAGGGCGTATGCGTTTTTTCCTGAATATATTCAGGAAAAAACGCATACGCCCTTTTTGGCCAAGTGCATCATTGTGGACGTTCTGCCTCTTTTCCTATGCTTTCAATGCAATTCCAGTCTACCTCCTGAAATCGGTTTCCTGCAATTCTGCCCCGCTTTCAAGTCCTCTTGGCAGCCTTACTTCAGTCTATTTTTGGACGATAGCTGTCATTTATAACTCTGCAGGTTTGTGAATTACAGTGCCCCTGAGCTCCTTTCTTCAACTCGCTTTCTTTTGAGCTGGCCGCAACACCGCTGTATGTCTTCAGGCCCTAATCTGGTTCCGGCACGGCACGCTGAGCCTTTGGTTAATTCCTCTTCCTGGTGGGAAATGAGAGTTAAATTTGCCCGTCCAGACACCTCCAGCTAGCCTCTCATTGGTTCTCGCTATTCCTGTTCATCTTCCGCAGAAATTGCAAACTGGGCCAAACAGGAGGTTAAAGGGACTGACTCTCCAAGTCGGGAGAGTGTTAGTAAAGCGTCTGGAATGTTGCACCCGAGTACCAGGGTACGAAAACTGAGACATATTTGAACACGTCTCCCGATCACATGGTTGATCATACTCTAGGTTCCACATGCATGTTTTAGCTGAAGGAAGAATACCTAAAACCTGGGTAGTTGAAACCCGTGGAATGGGTACCATGCAATATGACTTCAAAGGGTCTTCATTTGCTCACGAACCTCTCCAATCCTATCACTGCTGCGTTTATGCCCCTGTACACATGCTTGATTCTCTTTCGGAGACATAGCAATCCATAGGTTTTAAGATACTTACTAGTCAGGTACATTCTTAGGCGTTTAATATGGGGTGTTGAGTTCATTTCGTTGAGCAAGGAGTAGCTCTTGTCTATTCCATATTTGGCTTAAGGAACTTTATCTGTGCTCATTTCAATCTCTGGTTTTATGCAGCACCCCAACTCACCTTTACCCTTAAGCAAGCATAAGTTGGTTTTCTAAATTTGAGACCCTGTTCTGTTCTGTAATTCAGTTCCTGTGTAGCCAAGTTTACATTCCGTGTATTACTGATATCTTATGATGTTTCTTTTTCTGTGTGACTTATTTCAGTTAGAATCATCATACCTGAATCCACTCATTGTGCTGCTAAGGGCCTGATGACACAGATTTCATTGCTGAGTGATATTGCTTTGTAAGTAAATACCACAACTTCTTTACCCATTTTTCACTTTCTGCGATGTTGAACTTGTACTGTAAACGAGGTTCTTGTAAACAGAGCCGTTCCAAACTTTGGGGTGGCTGTGTCTTTTTGATTTTAATTTCCCTAAGCTATAGGACCATAAGTGGAAGTGCCCTAGGTTCTGTTGCTTTGTTTTTTAGATGTTTCAGGAAACACCATACACTTCTCCCGAGTGGTTGTTGGCAATTTACATCCCGCCCATCAGCATAACAAGGCTCCCAGTTCTCCATGGCCTGTCCTGCCTTTCTGGATTTTACACTTTTTTCAGATGGCCCTTTTGACCTGGGGGAAGTGAGACTTCATTGTAGTGCAGATTTCCTTTGCAAGCTTGCTTGGTTGGCCAAAAAGGGCGTATGCGTTTTTTCCTGAATATATTCAGGAAAAAACGCATACGCCCTTTTTGGCCAAGTGCATCATTGTGGACGTTCTGCCTCTTTTCCTATGCTTTCAATGCAATTCCAGTCTACCTCCTGAAATCGGTTTCCTGCAATTCTGCCCCGCTTTCAAGTCCTCTTGGCAGCCTTACTTCAGTATATTTTTGGACGATAGCTGTCATTTATAACTCTGCAGGTTTGTGAATTACAGTGCCCCTGAGCTCTTTTCTTCAACTCGCTTTCTTGTGACCTGGCCGCAACACCGCAGGATGTCTTCAGGCCCTAATCTGGTTCCGGCACGGCACGCTGAGCCTTTGGTTAATTCCTCTTCCTGGTGGGAAATGAGAGTTAAATTTGCCCGTCCAGACACCTCCAGCTAGCCTCTCATTGGTTCTCGCTATTCCTGTTCATCTTCCGCAGAAATTGCAAACTGGGCCAAACAGGAGGTTAAAGGGACTGACTCTCCAAGTCGGGAGAGTGTTAGTAAAGCGTCTGGAATGTTGCACCCGAGTACCAGGGTACGAAAACTGGGACATATTTGAACACGTCTCCCGATCACATGGTTGATCATACTCTAGGTTCCACATGCATGTTTTAGCTGAAGGAAGAATACCTAAAACCTGGGTAGTTGAAACCCGTGGAATGGGTACCATGCAATATGACTTCAAAGGGTCTTCATTTGCTCACGAACCTCTCCAATCCTATCACTGCTGCGTTTATGCCCCTGTACACATGCTTGATTCTCTTTCGGAGACATAGCAATCCATAGGTTTTAAGATACTTACTAGTCAGGTACATCCTTAGGCGTTTAATATGGGGTGTTGAGTTCATTTCGTTGAGCAAGGAGTAGCTCTTGTCTATTCCATATTTGGCTTAAGGAACTTTATCTGTGCTCATTTCAATCTCTGGTTTTATGCAGCACCCCAACTCACCTTTACCCTTAAGCAAGCATAAGTTGGTTTTCTAAATTTGAGACCCTGTTCTGTTCTGTAATTCAGTTCCTGTGTAGCCAAGTTTCCATTCCGTGTATTACTGATATCTTATGATGTTTCTTTTTCTGTGTGACTTATTTCAGTTAGAATCATCATACCTGAATCCACTCATTGTGCTGCTAAGAGCCTGATGACATAGATTTCATTGCTGAGTGATATTGCTTTGTAAGTAAATACCACAACTTCTTTACCCATTTTTCACTTTCTGCGATGTTGAACTTGTACTGTAAACGAGGTTCTTGTAAATAGAGCCGTTCCAAACTTTGGGGTGGCTGTGTCTTTTTGATTTTAATTTCCCTAAGCTATAGGACCATAAGTGGCAGTGCCCTAGGTTCTGTTGCTTTGTTTTTTAGATGTTTCAGGAAACACCATACACTTCTCCCGAGTGGTTGTTGGCAATTTACATCCCGGCCATCAGCATAACAAGGCTCCCAGTTCTCCATGGCCTGTCCTGCCTTTCTGGATTTTACACTTCTTTCAGATGGCCCTTTTGACCTGGGGGAAGAGAGACTTCATTGTAGTGCAGATTTCCTTTGCAAGCTTGCTTGGTTGGCCAAAAAGGGCGTATGCGTTTTTTTCTGAATATATTCAGGAAAAAACGTATACGCCCTTTTTGGCCAAGTGCATCATTGTGGACGTTCTGCCTCTTTTCCTATGCTTTCAATGCAATTCCAGGCTACCTCCTGAAATCGGTTTCCTGCAATTCTGCC